>NC_056734.1:907747795-907862795 GCF_019279795.1 Protopterus annectens
TGTACAGATTTCCACAGAATGTCCAGGTTTTGGCCACATATGTATGGCTTCTTCCGCATAGCATTTCTGGGATCCTGCTAAATCTCTGGGATGATATCAGAAATGAAGTAATTAAATAATGATATACCATACCTCTCAACCCCTCAATGCAAGACATCTAGACAAAGCCTGACATAACTGGGGGACAGAGGCCCAAAAATAGGAACATATTCTAAATACTGGTGTTATAAATGTAAAAAATCACTGGAATGACAGGGTTTGTTCTAATAAATACATATCCTGAAGGATATGAAGTCTGAAACAGAAATGGATGTCATTATATAGTGACTTCAATCCTCAGATCATCATACTGATTTGCCATAAAAAAAGTTGTGTGAGGAACAAACCAAAAATAAGAGCCAAACCTTTGGACATTCTGCGAAAATCTGGACAGTTGAGAGGTATGTCATATGCATATCAGTGTCAGACATCAAATCACGCAGAAGATGCATGTCCATACAAACCCTGTACTCTAGCAAGTTTCTAGCTGTATAACAGCAATACTTACAAGCTGTCCCTAATGTTGGAACTTTGTTCCCCATTTTGTTGGGCTTTCCCCACATTTCTTGTGCTAAGAGGTTGACAGATATGCAGACCCAGCATGCAAAACTGTGGACATAGCACAGAAATGCAGTGTACCATATGTCCACTAACACTCTGTGATGCTGTAGCTCCCAGACTTCCAAGATTTCCTCCTCACAGACAAGGCAAAGGGCCAACCCCCACATGAAGGACTTAATTATACCACTGTGTTGCCATGCCAGTGGCTAATAGAAAGACAATACAGCTGTTGTGGATGCAATTAGCAAGTGGGACACACCGATTGGTGCACAGGCCATCACCTGCTGATGAGCATTACCTACATAAGGCAAGCTGCTGCCTATGCAAAACAGGTCTGAACCTTCATAAGACCAGCAATGAGTATGGCAGAGTGGAAACACAGTGACCTTTTATTAGCCAGGGTACAGCTGTATAAGTACATGTTAGCAGGTGTGTATGCAGCCAACACTGTGTGAGGGACAATGGGGCCAGACAGTGTGACCTGGGTGTTCTGTAGTAACACAGGCTCATACACAGAGGAGGTTACTTGAGTACTGGCACTAGGCTTCTCACAAGCCTAGTCATTAATTTAACCCCAACAGGTCCAGCTATCAGCACCTGTTGGCCATGCCATTTCTTTCCCATCCAATCAGCCTTGATACAGTTGATGAGGATATGCATGGTACTGTGTTTCACAGGTTTTGGGAGTGTATTCCTGACACAGGTCAGCCTGTGCTAGCCTAACTTGACAATCAACAGCATGCGTGTCTGCTATCTCATATGCAAGTCTGGCCTCTTGTGCTGGTAGTGCACACAGACTCATAAGTCTTGTACATGGGGCAGCTGTTGAAGGGCTGAGCACAACCTCTACCTGCCCAGTTTTAAAAGTGATAGTGCTAGATACATAACACAAACAACACAGAGGTAATGTAGTGTTGCAGTGTCTGCCACTACTATACAAGTTGGTGACAACTGCAGGGACTGTCAGGATTGCCAATGGTGTGTGCAGAGGCCCTCAACATAGTAGAGGCATCTGAAGCACACACACTCTGCTGCATGGTGACATGCATTGCAACACACATTCACACAGAGTTGACACCTCTCTTATTAGATGACCTACCTATCTATTTCTGTACAATACACAGTGATATGAGACTTGCATGCACCACAGTGCCTTTGTGTTAGAAACTGTGTAACTGTGCTTGTAAGGTGGATGATATATGTAGGGGATGAAACTAGGCTGGCAATGGGGGACATAACAGGGTAGAAGAGGCACACAAAATGGTATGACCATTGCATACACACAGTACAAACAGCCACAGGGGATATGCATACAGGAACACATACACAGTTGCCAATAGACAGGTTAGTAACCCTGTGTATCCACTTCCATGTATTATAGTGCTATTGACACATTACATGCACCACTGAGATTATTACAACGAGTAATCTTGGGAATACCTTCATGGATGGTGGGATAAAGCATATAGTGCTCTTACAAACCTGGACAAATGATACATTAACACCCTTTGTATCAGCATGATATTTCAGACAGGTACAAAGTCTGATGTTGACATGTCTGTCACTATGGTAACTGTGACATATTTGGCAATGATTTCCCATACATGACCTTTTTTAGGGGACACAGACCACATATAGGTTGCAATCATCTGGATATTCTTTATACATCTGTACAGATGACTGGTATGGGCTTTATAGTTCAACATGGTGCATGTGAGGCAGATGCCATTAACTGGCCCCTTTAAAGTAATGTCATGGGGAGGGGGTCAACAGGCCTTGAAATGGTATAACCAACACACACAACAGCCACAGGGGATATGCTTCACATACAAACACACACAGTACTATAGTGGTCAGTATTGAGATTAGTACCCCTACCTATCTAAGTATTTGTCGTATAGTATTACACAGTTCTTGCACATGCCACAGAGCTTATAGGGCTGAAGAGTGTATACAGATACTTGTAAGGTGACTGACATCAGTGGGCTTTGTAAAGTAGGGCAATGGACAGTACACTGGGTGTAAAACAATTCAAAATTGTATAACCCCACCCCCAGATGATATGATTCTGATTCAAACACACACAGTGGACATGGTTCTCTCACACACACAGTATCACAGTTGCCAGTATTGAGTTTAGAACCCTTATCTATCTAGTTATTTGTACTACAGTGTTACACAGTTATCGCATGCACCACAGAGCTTATAGAGCTAAGCATTGTCCAAAAGTGCTTCTAAGGTGAATGACATCAGTAACCCTTGTAAAGTAGGGCAATGGGCAGTGTACTGGGTGGGCGTAGCCTAAAACTACTTCAACCTACGAACAAACACACCTACAAACGCTTCTACACACACTTATGCACACAAACCCACATTTTCCAGAACTGATGTTAGAACCCCTACCAATCTAGTTAGTTATACTATAGTGCTATGCAGGTACTGAATACACCACAGAGCTTATAGGGCTGAGGGCTATCCAACAGTACTTCTAAGGTGAATGGCATCAGCAGCCTTTGTAAAGTAGGGTAATGGGAGTGTACTTGGTGGGAAAATCCTCAAAATAATTTAACCTACAAACAAACACACCTAAACACACTTATACATTTGCCAAAACTGAGATTAGAACCCCTACCTACCTAGTTAGTTATACTACAGTGTTATGCAGTTACTGCATGACGCCACAGAGCGTATAGGGCTGAGGACTACCCAATGGTCCTTCTAAGGTGAATGACATCAGCAGCCTATGTAAAGTAGGGCAATGGCAGTATACTGGGTGGGGATGGCCTAAAACTCTGTAACCTAAAAACACACACATTTGCAAAGACTGAGATTAGAACCCATACCTATCGAGTTATTTATACTACAGTGTTACACAGTTATCGCACATGCCACAGACCTTAAAGGTCGGACAAGTGTCTAAAAATACTTCAAGCTGAATGACATCAGCAGATCCAGTACAGTAGGACCTTTGGATGTTTATTGGATGGGACAGGCCTCATTATACTCTAACCTACAAACACACACATGCACAAAGGCAGGTGATGTGATATTACAACCCCCTACATCAGTGCTATTACACAATGGGGCTCACCTTCATGCTGGCACATGCAACTGGTTACAACTGGTATGCAACTCTCCGCAGCAGGACATTACTCTATGCCAATTAGGGTATCCTGTCTATGACTCACTCTGTGTGTGTGTCTTCCTGTGTGCATCTCTTTTTCACTTTCTGTCTCTTCCCTATGTCTATGTGTGTTTATGCTTGCAATATAGCTATATGTTTCCGATCTATATGTGTGTGTATCACACACAACAGATGCAAATATATCACATATGGGCCACCTATAGCTAGCTGAGAGTAATCCTGTCTGATGGGAATGGGTGGAGACAGTTAAGGTGTACACAGCTGTCTGTATGCAAATACATCTATTCACAATGCAGTTATAGACTCTGATGTGGGTTTACACATAGGCTGTAATTTTCTAAGTGTATGAGTATGCCCAGTATGACCTTCTATAGTAAGAGTGGGACTGTATTTCAGTGATATTTTTACTCCAGTCAAGTGTTTTTTTGTGCTACAGCCATAGCTGTCAACCTGTTAGTGCAAGAAATCTGGGGACAGCCTGCCAAAATGGGGGGACAATGGGCCAATCATAGGAAGATACTGTCAATATTGCTTTGATTAATGTAGAAAGTTGCTAGATTAACAGGGTTTGTTTTAGCAGACATCTTCTGACATATATGTCACCTGACATTGAAATGTATTGTGTCATTACTTACTGACAAACATCTTTAGATCATCACAGTGATTTACCTGGGATATACAAGATCTATGATGCACAGACTGACATAGTGAGCCAGACTATGGACATTCTTGCCCAATCCAGCCAGTTGAGAGGTGTGGCTACAGCTGATTGCCTGATGAAGCTGTGTAAACAGTCCAGCACCTCAGTGATATGCTGGCTGGGGATCTCCTGCTTGTGTGGTATTCCTCTTAACTGGAAAGCCCCTGCTAGACAGGGGTCTAGGGAAGTAAATAGTGTGGGAAGAAATAGCCAGGGAATTGTTATGGCTAGGCTTGCATAGGCCCTAGAGCCAATAGCCTAGTACCAACCTATGAACCTATATACTGGTGTGGGTACACAGTGCATTCTATTGAATGGAGATGTCCAATATATGTGTGGTATATTTCACATAGCACTGCGATTTCCAGCTATGCCAGTGCCAGAGCAGTAGAGAGTAATGTGGTAAGCCACTGACAGACATTTGTTTATAGAATGATAGGTTGTTATGAGGTTACTAGACTATTGAGCCTGAGGCCCTTATAACCCTTGCAGATGATTTTCAGATATGCTGCCAAAATGTACTACTACATTCATCTATTGTTAAGAAGAGTGACTTACCTTGTGCCTGCAGCAGTTGGGAGGATGGTTCTTGAGGGCTGACTCTGTCAGATGCATGCAGTACATGGCCTATACATGGTACGGTACAGGTAATGTGAGGTGTGTGGCATCCATTTTACTGTGTGTGCAAGTTGGACAGAGGTGTCAGTCCCTGGGTCCCTAGGATGTCAGTGTATGTGCTATGCATTGCCTCTTTGCAAAGGCCAGGGCATACTGAGCACACCTACATCTGCCTACAGGGGTAGCCTCAGGGGGTTCCTCCTCCAAGTCCCCCTGTGCCTGTGGAGCCTTGGCAATGGTGTGGAGCTGTGTGGCCCTTCCCTATGATGTTCCTGCTGCAGCTGTTTCCACAGGATCATATTGTGTACCATGGCACATACTATGAACATGTGCACACATGTGGCTGCAGAGTACTGCAAGGCTCCACCAGATATGTCAAGGCAGTGGAACCATGACTTGAGCATCCCAAACATATGCTCTATAATATTCCTTGTTTGTGTGTGTGCCACATTATGGCATTCTTCAGTGGGTGGGTGTTCATTTCTGATGGGTGGCATCATCCACGATTCCAGTGCATAGCCGGCATCCCCCATAAGATGGCCATACAGGATGTGCCCCCTGGCAAATTCCTGGTACAGCTGTGAGGCATGCCAGATGTGGGAGTCATGATAGCTGCCAGGGCTGCCAGCACACGAATTGATGATAATGCCCTGGGCATTCCACACAACTTGGCAGTTGATGGAGTGATAACACTTGCAGTTGACATACAGTCTACCGTCTTCACCAGGTGGTACTTTCATGTGTATGTGAGTGCAATCTATGGCACCCAATACCTCTGGGTAGTCTGTTACACAGTGGAAGAAATGCATATTGCTGGTCCTTTCCTCAGGGGTGGTGGGGAAATAAATATGCTCACTGGCATGTATTCGCATGGCACCCAGGAATTGGTGGAGTACCGTGGATGCAGATGCCTGTGAGACCCCCATGATGTCCCCAGTAGGTCTTTAGAAAGTACCTGTAGCTAGTATTCTTAAGGCTACACATACCTTGGTTTCAACTGGGATGGGTTCCCATCTGTTGGCTCTGGGTCTGAGGTGAGGCTGGCAGAGCTTGGTGAGTTGCTGAAGTATGTCCCTGTCCACCCTGTAGCACTCTAGTATATCCAGATCATGTATCCCCTAGAAGGTTACCTTGGGTGTGAACACTCTTCTCTTCCTCGATCTGGGCTGGTTGTCAGCATTATCCTCTTCACTGCCCTCAGTCTGTAGCACATACAAATGTAGCAAAGCAGTAGCAGCCCCTAACATTTTGTCAGTTAAAATTTCCAAGTGTGTACACCAATGGTGCAGAGTTTGTCAGGAAAAAACAACTGAAAGGTGTTTGCATACTTTATACTAGTGTGTTGCAGATGCTGCCTGTATGATTGGCTGACTATGATACATTCCACCTGCCAGCTATATTATTGAGGGGTTTGAATGGGCCACTGTGAGTGGTGGAGTCCATATTAGTGCTTTGTAGTTCATTTCCTTTATTCTGCTATTTCCATTTTTTATTTTTTCAATTTCTGCTGTGTTTAAGCCCCATGGCATGCCACACAAACCCACTGCTAAAATGTAAACACTTCTAAGCAGACTTCATCCTTCCCTAGACATGGACATGCTTATCTTTTCTTGAAGCAGCTAAGCACAGCTAAGCAGCCTCAGACACACATCCTTGCTTAGCTGTGGTTAGCTGAGTGCAAATAGGAGTCGTGGAGCTCCAATGTGCTTACACCAAGCATGACACACCCCCTTCTCATGTCAGCTACTTTTTCTGCTTATACCTCCACATTATAGCTGCAACATGGTTAGCTACCCATGGACACAGTCTCCCATTTTGCTATTCAATAAATTTAGCTCATTAACATACCCCCCTGCCTTAGTCCCTAGTTACACCACTACACCGGAGCCTATGTCCTTACCACTGTTACCTGTTATTGTTATGAGTCTGCCTGCTGCCCCTTATAATGGTAAAATGCATCTTTAACATAACATTTACTTTTTACATTTTTTTTATTTTCTGCACGATCCCATTTGTGTGCACTTAAACGGCCGAAATCAGCCCCATAAATTTGATTTATATAACTTTAAAACACTTTTGCATGCCAATGGGCATAGTTTTGGCCATTGGCATGCCTAATAATCATAATAAATGCTTTACTTTGAGCTGTCATGTCCCCGTTTTGATTTTTGCAGAAATGTACATGGTTAGTAACTGAATACATTTATGCTGCAGACACAGCTCCAGCACAGATGCCTGTCTGCTTGCTGAATCGCTAATTCACCTCATTTGCATGTTTTTCACCAGCAGATGAGATGATTAGCATTATTCCATGGTGTCCATGTTAGAATAGTGCTGGGAGGATCGTGCACACACCCAGTCCTGTTTAATGGCTCGCACAGGCCTGAACTCCGTGTTCGAGCCATGCCACTATTCTTACATGGAGATTAGCTCCGTGTAAACTTTATTGAATCCTGGCCATTATGTATTACATAGATAATGATACACTACTGGTGACCAATATGGACCTGTGTGGATTATGACTGCAGCAGGTGTAAGCACTTATTGACCAACTCTGTTGTTCCAAAAGGATAAAGTCCTGATTATAACCCAGGTGACCCAAGTTGACTCAGGCTCTTAATGGACCTGGCAGGTGTTGGACAAAGGAAAAAAAAAGACTGTGCCTCCTCACCCTACACATTGGGATGAGTCAGAGGGTGACTTACTGTCAGGAATGAGCTTCACATTCTAGCACTTGACGAGACTAGAGCAGAACAATGATAACCAAGTGGAGTGAGCAGATGGGACATGGAATATGTCTGACTATAAACTGTTGGCAGATCCACCTGTAGTACCCAAAACACAATGTTCATGTTTGCCTTGATATATATGACATCAGAATTTAGAAAAAGGATTGGGCAAACTGTCTGTAAGCCACTGCCTTCCATGTGCAGATATGGTGGCACCTGGTAGAGCTCATATCTCATGTAACCTGCTTCACCATCTGTGAAAGGAGTTAGTACCATATCCGGTAGGGTATAACCAGACCTCAAGATTAAATAGATGCAGCATTATGTGGAGAAGTTTCATGAGGTACTGTCTACTAAGGAAAACTCAGCCCAAGATGAACATAATGTATGCATGTAGGGGAAAAGGATAAACACATAATTTAAAATGTCAATAAAGTACTTATGAACATTTTTTCATTAAGTAACTGCAATGACTGCAGCTCATCTGTGGCCATGTAGTATTAAGTATAAGCAAGTTTGCCATCATGTATACACATTTTCTTCAGAAAGTTTAGAAAGAGACATGACAGAGAGGGATGAGGTTGAACACTTACATTAACATGGCAAATGAGGTAAGTTGAATCCTCATTTTCACCTCAGAATTAGGTGAAGCAGCCCAAACATTTCATAGAGAGTAAATTCAAGAAAAGCATTGTTTTAAATGTTTGATAGGATAGCTAGCTAGAAGTGCTGCCAGGATCCCAGAAAAGAACATTGTAATTCATTAGCTCCCAAGCTTTTCCCTAGAAGAGCTGTAAAGCTCAATAACATTTCTTTTGCAAGAAGGTTATATAGAGAAAGTAAACCAGATTCCATTCATAGGATCTGACTGGCTTTCATGACTGAATTTTTTGAATACAGCTTTAGGTAAGGATGCTACATATCTGTTTTCTTTTCTTGAAATGTCTAGATACACAAGTACTCTAGTTCTACATTTCTCAGAGCCACAAGCAGAGTGTATACATTCACAGATCGATAGACACAGTGCCAATGGATATCTTGATCCATTATCACAAACACTGTGTATACATCTCACTCCCAAATATTTCTCCTGTTTTGCAGCTGATGCAAAATGTCATCTGGATAGCTGGATGATTATACAAAACCCATGAAGCATAGCTAAACTGCAATATAACACAAACTAGAAACATAATAGGTCAAGAGTGCAACCTGCTAAAATCTAAGTTCTGCTGTCCATACATGTCTGCGGTCACTGTAGCATGCTCCTGCTACAGCCTGCAAGATCTTTGCAGTATATTGTATGTTACACAACATGATTTCAAGGAAGCAGGCAGTCCAGCAATCAGATGAAGGCACCTACAAACCTCCAGCAGTTGCCCCTACCACTGCCTCCAGCACTACATCTTCCAGCAACAATGAAAGAGAAAGTGACGGCTGGTCAGCAACCAGAAGTAGCATATTACAGATGTACAGGGAAAATTAAATGCCTAGTCCATATCTGGAGTATCTGGAGACCCTAGCATGTCATCTCCAATTACATCAAGTAGAAGGGAAACTGGTGAGAGTGACATCTGCCATGATTTGCAATGGTGCCCATGGACACAAGAGCACAAAGCTGTCTATCAAACTGAGGGTGGGGGGATATGGGTCACAAAGGTGTTGATGTGAACCAAAGGAGGATGGGATTCTTGTCATATATTCCTGACTTGACTGTGGAGGAGACACTGTATACCCATTGCTATGGGGTTCCATAGTGTTGGAAAGATGCAATAGGACTGCAGACTATTGTTGCAGTGGTACTGTTAGCAGCAGTGTAGCAAAGGGAGGTGAAAGGAGAAATTGCCCCAGGTGCTGACCTTTTGCGGGTACAACCTGCACTAAAGAAAGGAATAAAAAAAGGATTGTACAAAAAAAAAAAAAAATATATATATATATATATATATATATATATATATATATATATATATATATATATCTATGACTCTACTTTGAATCACTGAAATCCAGTTTCAGCAAAATTCAGTTCACTGAGACCAAATCACCTAATTTTCAAAATACTGAAAATTCATTTCACTGAATTGTAAGCTATAGACTTGATGTGGCTGTGTGTAGAGTACTGTGAGGCAAGTAAAAGGTATATGCCATTTTCCCCACAGTAGTGTGAGTTGGAGTTAGTATATATAGTTAGGGGTAGTATGGGGGCACAGCCCCCACATTGGGGAGTGTGGGCAGTGTAGTCCCCCACTTAGTTTGGTTTTATATTGTCTGGTTTCTGTTAAGAGGATAAATAAGTTAGTTTTTAAGTTTTGGAAAGAGATAGTCATTAGTCTTGTGAGTTTGTTTGGCTATAGTTTCCCATTTAGTCTTGTGAAATGTAGCATTGTACTCTATCAGTGAAATGAGATTCAGTGAAATGAAGTTGTCAGTGTTGTGAAATTTAGGTGATTTGCTCTCAGTGAAATGAATGTCAGTGAAATGGGATTTCGGTGATTCAAAGTAGACCTATATATATATATATATATATATACGCATATATTCTTTCCCCTTTTAATTTTCCTTTAAGGGAAATAGAAATAAGTAAGAGCAGAAACATCCTACATGGACATCTGACACACTCCAGTGCATCTCATAAACTCCTTTTACATTTTATTGAGTGTTCATTGTCCCAGAGGCTTGTAGTTGGCTGTGCATGTGGAGGGGTAGTGTAGAGAAGCCAAATTACTGGGCTTTATATTTGAAGCCCACAGTAAACTGAATGATTTATGTTGGTTTACTTATTTATAGTTAACTAAATCACTCACTATGGGTGAGCTACACTACTTATTAAATTTAAAAGAAAAAAAAAACTTAAAAAGTGTAGGCTAGTTGGCTTTGTTAGGTTTTTCAAATTCAAAACTGCACTCCAGCCACAACCAACAATCTGCTTTGGTGCTAATTGTTTGGTTTTTTTTTTTTTTGTACCTGCTGGCGCTGGGAGCATACCTTGTTGTAAGAGACAGTGATGTACAATTTATTTTCACTTTGGAGCAGAAGGGTGTTGTAAAAAATGTTATTGCATACCAACTGACTGACCCAACCGATATTGTCTGATATTGCCCTGGTCAATCTGACTGGCTGGCTGCACACAGAATGTCTGTGTGTGTGTGTGTGTGTGTGTGTGTGTGTGTGTGTGTGTGTGTGTGTGTGTGTGTGTGCGCATGTGCATGCACGTGTGTGTGTGTGTTTTAACAGAGACAGACAATTTATCTGTGTATGTTATTTGAAAAGTATTTTTTTTACATATCTCTCAATTTATTTGTGTAAGGCATCTATACAAAGTATAACAATAATGGTTGGACATGGACAAAATCCCAAAATAGAAACATATCTGAAGTATCGCCCTTATAAACTTAGAAACTTGCTAGAATAACAAAATGTGTGTTATCATGCATTTTCTGAAGGATGTGAAGCATGAAACTTAAATGTATATTGTTTAATGACTTCTTAATAATGGTGGTGGAACAAAGGCCAACAAAATAGGGGCAGATTTTTGATATTCTTTTGACAAACTTAGAAAGTTTCTAGAATGGCATGATTTGTGTAACATGCATTTTTCTGAAGGATATAAAGTCTGAAACTCAAATGTATCTCATTATTTAGTAACTTCACAATAATGGTGACGGGACAAAGACTAACAAATAGGGACAGATTTTAAATATTGCTGCTTGTATAAAGATAGAAAGTTGCAGCCTGCTAGAATTAACAAGTTTTAGTTAATAATGTATGTTCAGAAATATGGGGTGCGTCTGTCATTAGTCAATAACTTCAGTCATCTGTCCTTAGGAAGAAAACCACATATTTTATGAGAAAGAGATGAATAATAAAATAAAAGTATAGACATTCTACAAAAATGTGGACAATTCAGAGGTACGGTAGACTGATGGATTTGTCAAATGAAAATGTAATGCAAATCAAAATAGCAATCTGGCTTTTTGGCTTAATGGCTTTTCTTTTTGGAGAAATAAGAGTGAATGAATTAAACTTAATACATAATGACAATGATTAGAAATAAATTAATAATTATAATATAGACTTTTTCTTTACTGGGGTGCCTTCTGTGCGGAGTCTGGATTTCCTCCCTGTGGTCGCATGGGTTTTCTCCAAGTGCTCCGGTTTCCTCCCACATCCCAAAAACATGCTGTAGGTGGATTGGACACTCTAAATTGGCCCTATGTGTGAGTGTGTGCATGTACATGTGCCTTCTGTGGAAGGTTGGGTGCCGTGGCTGGCAACTCAACACTGTAAAACTCCACTGCCAATCATGAGCAGACAGGTAATCCGCTGTGGCAACCCCTAACCAGGAAAAGCTGAAAGAAGAAGAATATAGACTTTTTCTTTACTTCAGAAAAATGTATATTAGTTCACATTTTTTATTTTGCACGGATTCAAGTTAACAGTACTGATATTTTAAGTGTCCCGGTATGATTGTTTATCTAAGAATTTTTCCTTGATTCTGATAAAAAGTAACTGATTTGTAAGAACTGACACAGAGGGAAAATTGTGGAATATCCCCCTGCCATTGCTGTTAGTACTTGTTATTGATGTTGCTATATAGGCCAGACAGGGACTTTGTTGGCTGTTTTATAGTGGGGATAGATATGAGTGCTTCATTCATCAAGGCTGTTTTCTTTTTATCTATTATTAGTTGATTGTTATTTTTACTGATTGGACTTTGAATGAATGCTATGCTGTTTAATGGGAAAGAGATACGAGTTTTTTAATACATCAAGGTTGTTTTTATCTATTAGCTGATGACTTTCAAACAATGCTATGCTGTTTTATGGGAAATAGATGAGTTTTTTATGCATCAAAGCTGTTTTATCTATTAATGTTAGTTAAATGCATGAAGGTTATTTCCTTAAGGGTTCTCTGAGAATGGTTTCCTTACAAGATCACTGTATACAGTAGGCTCCCTCTTATCCGTCCTCTCTTTAACTGGTCTCCTCTTTAACTGGCCATTAAATTTCTGCCATTAGCCCCAGCAAAAGACAACAGAGAAAAAAGCTCTTCTGCCTACTCTAGGCTAAATAATGACAGACATTTGAGTTTTAAACTTCATATTCTTTAGAAAAATGCATACTAACACACAGCTTGTTGTTCTAGCTGATTTATAACCTGTAAATGCTATTTTGTATGCTTTTTCTGATTAACAAGCCATTTGTTTATCCAGCCTAATGTCCGGCCCCAACAAGACCAGATAAGAGGGAGTCTACTGTATTTGCTTCATTGTAATGTACATTTTCCATTAGCATTGGTTACTTTTGAGGATGCAGTTTGTACACGATCATCTCATGACTTGTTGAACAGTACTTGTACATGAGTGGTGGATCATAAGGAGGAAAGACAATGGATTCAGTTAAGAATAACACAAATTTTTATAAAACTCAATGCATGCAGGTCATGCTGATGCAATTCATTTCTCAATTGCTTATTAATAATGTACATCAGAGAAATTCCATCCAAGTGTCAGGTCCAGTCCATATCCTAGCATCACAGATTGTTATGTTTGTGTGTTAAAATTCCTTGCTTACTTTGTTTTCCTGGCTGTAAATGTGATCTCTTGAACTTGAATGTAATGTTGACATAGCACTCATGTTTTTTCTTGCCCTTTAGTTTTGGATGCTTAAGTAGTGCCATACTTAGAAGTGATAAAAGGGCAGACAGCACGCTGCACTGAATAGGTTGCTTTAGCCTAGGTTTCCTTTGACTGCTCTGGTGTAATATTTTAAGGTAATAGAGTAGTGTGGGAATTTCATATGGGCAGTACACTCTGCCTGTAAGACATCATTCATGTATTTGCGTAAGTAAATTGCCTTTGTGGTCACGATGACTGACAACATAACATCCTTGCGGAATTGCACAATATCAGCAATGCACACCTCTGAATGCCTGCTCTCACTGTTTTCATGTGCCATATATTGCTATTTTTTGTATGAAGCACAGTAGGCAAGCTATTATAGAATAACTTTTTATGCTACTCCTAGCATTTGGATTGTGCTACAAAATTTGCCAAAAGATGTGGATTGTGTTGAATTTTGAACTGCTAAATTAATGTTATAAGCTAATACTGTATCTGGATAAGGGATGTGCATTTTCATGTACCATGTGTTTTATTTGGATGTGAGAAAAGGCAGTGAAAAAAATAAAGTAAGTGCTGAGCATGACATTTTATGCACATAACACATGACATTTTATGCACATAAAATGGAGACCCTCACTACAAACATAGACATTAGATAATATTCACTCTTTGCATTTATTGTTTAGCAACTCTGTTGTTGCACAATAGTATGTTCCATTACAATGGTAATTCACATTTCAGTAAGCATAAACCCTCTGAAAAACTACATACATAGAAGTTCTAAGAAGCCAGATAAATGTACAGTTAAATAACTGTAATATAATGAAAAAAAATAGTAAAGTAGAAGTAGAAGTGCTGGAACAGTTGCTAGGTTAGGAGAGTTAATAGATCCCTGTAGGATGAAGGAAGGAGGTGATTAGATTATGTCTAGTTAGTGGGTTTAGAGCACTAATGGTGTGGTAAGATCAATCCCAGTCTAGGATGAGTGAGTTAATCAGGTGTATCAGGTGTATGGAAGGAAGCAGGTAAATAAAGGTACTATGCATTTGGAGAAACGTTTATGTGACATGTCCTTCAGATGGATGGTTGTCTTCAAACTGTTTTAGTCAGTTTTATGTATAAAGCTAACTGTGTGGTTTCTTTAAATTACTAAAAATGTGTTGTGTTTGAGTACACATCACATGACAGTTCAACGATTATCTCTGAAAATGCATTAAACTTTCAATATAACTTCCTGTTTTCACTTGCTTTTGATCTTCTTGCTGCTAAGGCATTTTGTTTTTCCATCCCAGTTATAAAAAAAAAAAAAAAACACACGTGTCTCTGGCCATGTGGATGTTAACATAACATAATTCATGGAGATGTTTATACTACTGGGAGACATCTTCACAGATGTCAGGCACCATACCAGTCATCTCTATTTTGAAATGTGTGGATGTTAAACGGGCCCAAATTTATATCCTCATGCACCTGTTGTTTGATCCCAAGAGCTATCCAGATATCAGGGGCTGGCTGTAACCTTGCACTGTGCTATGAACCCCTGTTAGACTGTTGTATGGAGTGTATAAAGATGTCTGATGCAGTGCAGTGATCCGTTACCACAGGTCAGGGAGAGCGAAGGTGTTTTCAGTCACATGGGATCCCTCTTTGACAGGAATTGTAATACTTTGTATTTTCATACTTTCTGATGGGGCACTTGGAACTTAACACTGCATGGGTTCTGTCTTTCTCTAACTTGCTATTCACCTTGCCACATACAGAGTGATTTCTAGGGTATTTAGCTTGTATATGATGCCAGCATGTAGAAAATGGTTGAAAACCTTGGTCAGGACAAGATATACCATGTGCACTGTGAGGCCACTGTTTACACCCTCTGGAACCAAATTCAATAGACAGGCTCTACCCTTCAGAAAAATAAACTGTTGGGTATCATAATACTTTCTTAATAATATACGGTAGGTGTGGGGAGTGTGCATAAACGTAGTAAAAAGTGTTTTGGGATGTTATTTATATTTGCTTTGTAGGTTTTGATGTTGTGAGATTCGATGATATGAGTTTTAGATGTTATGAATTTTCGATCATTTGGTCTCGCTGTTTTGCAGTTAGATGTTATGAGCTTTCGATTATATGAAGTGGACCTATATATATATATATATATATATATATATATATATAAAATGTTAGAATAGTTATCTTTATTTAATTTTAATGTAATCTAATTTGCAAATGTACGCATAATTGTTAATGTATACTACTTAATGTCTGTTCATGCAATTACTGAATGTCTGATTAAAAATGTTTGAAATATGTTGGAGGTTTCCTCCCCAGGCTTATGCTACACAGGGTTTTTTGACTAAACCCAAGTGAACAAACCAGATAAACATAAGCAAAATAAATAAAAAGTAAATATAAATAAAATAAACTTACCATATCTCCACACTTGGGGCACTGAACTCAATTCACTCACTCAGTATCTGATAAGATGTGGACTACTGGTGCTGTAAGGCAAGAAACTCCACTGTGTCTCAAAGGGGTGTACAACCATTAATGGCATCATGCAGCCTCATGTACGGATGTACATGGGGTGCCAAATATAAAATCATGACAACAACTAACACAAGATGTCCTACCATGGCCGTCAATGTCATTTATTCTAAATGCTATGTTTCTAATACCAAGATGGGAATGGACCTCATTCCTAAGTCAAAGTATGATTAAAGTTCATGAAATTAGCTGGAGCACCATCTGTGTGGAGCCTGCATGCCCTCCCCACGGTCGAGTGACATTTAAAGACATGCAGGTAGGTGCGTGTGTGAATGGGTGTGCCTTCTTTGTGGGTTGGGCGTCGGGCTGGCAACCTGGCACCGTAAAAATCCACTGAGAATCATTGCTGTGGCAACCCCTAACCGGGAAAAGCCGAAAGACATTACTTTTACTAGTATTGTTTCAGTCTTTGATGTTAGCCAGAAGTGCTCTTTGTAGCACCCGCAATGTGCCCAGTAATGACTCCTTCTTCAATTTGTATGGATTTACATATATTGGCAACATATCTAAGTATGACTATAAATTCTTTTTTATAAGACCCATTGTTCCTACAACTATTGGAACTGTCTGGGTATCCTTCCTCCACACTGCCTTCATTTTTGCCTGTAAATCCTGGTATTTTATGACTTTGTGCCTCTCTGTGTACATAAGATACTGTAATCATTGAGTGTAGGAATTTCAGTGATCAATGCAAGTTTTGTCTTCTTTTCGTGGACTACTATATCTGTTTTTCTGGTATCTATTTTTCGAACTGCTGGTAATGGGTGATCGCATGTGATATGAACTTCATCATTTTCTATAATGATTTGTGGCTCATGGTTCCAATGCTTCACAGCTACTTCAATTGTATAGTGTTTGCACAATCCCCAAAGCAATAGTCTTGCCACATTATTATGCCTTTCAGTATACAGTCCTTTTGCCATCGGTGGATCACACCCAACAACAAGATATGTGACTGTTTCAAATTTTGTTTTACCAAACCTGCATTTGTCAACAACAAGTATGTAGTCCACTATCCTGGTACAAAAATATTAACCTTTCATCTTTGGTTTAAATTTACCTCTCCTTAACCATTCATGTGTTTGGCCATGACTGACAAGAGGTTGTTCCAAGAGTTTTCTGTACCTGCAACTATATGTATGCATTTTCCACATTTCTTTCGCTCTCATCTGGTTCTTCACCTTATATTATTTCTGTTGTTTTTTTGGCACATTCAGTCACTGCCTGAATTTTTCTACTTTTGGTTTGATTTCCATTCCTGCTTGACACCCATATGTTTCTGCTAAACTAAGCAGGGAAGCCATTTTAGACTTATTCTTCTCATTTTTTAAGACTTTCACTATGTTTGGACCTTGTGAGGTCAGCAGATATGTATGCAGTCCTACGATTGCAGATCTATACATGTAATCAATTTTGAGGAGGCCCCTACCTCCTTCAGAATGGGGAATATATAATCTTGGTATACAATGATTTTTATAAATCATTTGATAAGCATAAAGCATTTTTCTTGTTTTCCTGTCTAACTGATCCAATACCTTTTGGGGCCAGTCAAGCACCCCAAAACAATAAGTTAGGACAGGAAGAGCAAATCAGTTTATAGCTTGGACTTTGTTCCGAGATGCCAGAACTGTTTTCAGTATTAATTTTAGTCTTTTAAAATACTCCTTAAGTTTTATTCACATTTGTTCTTGTTTTATTGTTGAGCCTTCATCAGTTCCCAAATATTTTATATCATATTCCTGTCCCAGACTGATATTTTCTTGGTGCTGCAGCTTTCCTGGTTTAAAGGTTGCTTTTGTACATTTATCAAGACCAAATGGCATTATTATATCATCTGACAAAGGTTTGACCACTGTAGTTGGGCTTTCAGTTCCTCATCTAATGAACTATACAGTTTTAAATCACCCACAAAGAGCAGGTGAGACATTTTTACAATTTTTTGTTTTATGTGAGCTAAATTGTAGCCATGACCTAATCTGTTAAGTAGATAGCTTAAAGGGTTTAGGGCAAGGCAGAAGAACAGTGGTGACAATGAGTAACCCTGGAATATTCCCCTTTTCATTTTTATTCATAGAATAATAATTTGTCCTTTATCATGGCTTAACTGCAAAGTGGTTTCCCACTGTTTCATGGTTGCTATAATACAATTGATAAATGTAGGGTGTATCTTATACATTTGTAAGCACTATTTTATCCATGAATGTGGGATGCTGTCAAATGCTTTTTTGTAGTCCATCCATGCCATACTTAGATTCTTCATCTTTTTGCAGTTTTCCATCATGACTTTATTTAAAAACAAATGATCCTTTTTTCCATATGACTTTGTTTTGTTACCCTTTTGTTTTATTACCGTGATTGAGTTTTCTTCTAAATGACTATAAACTCTGTTAGTATAATTTCCAGTGTATAGTTTGTACATCATCAAAATGCAAGTTATTGGTCTATAGTTTTTAGGATAGCGTGCAAGTTCGCTCTTAAGGAGAAGTATTGTTTTTCTTGTTGTTAACCAGCATGCTGTCTGTTCAGGGTACATATATAAATACTTCTTACTCATGATTAAATATTCAAGTAAAGATGTTA
Source organism: Protopterus annectens (assembly GCF_019279795.1). Classification (NCBI taxonomy): domain Eukaryota; kingdom Metazoa; phylum Chordata; order Ceratodontiformes; family Protopteridae; genus Protopterus; species Protopterus annectens. The sequence goes on from NC_056734.1 coordinate 907,766,332, forward strand.
ATAATTTTAACCAGAGGTAGGTACTGCATCTGGGCCTGGGGTTTTCCAGTTAGAATTTTTCTTAATTTTGTTTCAACTTCTGTCTGCTATTTCATCCCATTTCATATTCTGTATATTTGAACTTCTTATTCTTTCTTATTCATCTATACCAGCCTCCTACAACTACACCTACAGAGTACAAGAGCATGATATAAGACATGCTCAAAGTGGTTAATCCAAGAAAGACTGATGGCCCTGATGGACTGACTGGATGGGTGCTGAAAGAATGTGTGGACCAGCTCTATGGGGTCTTCACAGAGATCTTCAACCTGTCTCTGTGTAAGTCTACTATTCCATCTTGTCTAAAGTCAACGATGAACATTCCACTGCCAAAGAAACCTGTCATAAGTAGTTTCAACAGCTACTATCCAGTGGTACTTACTCAAGAAATTGTGAATTGTTTTGAGCAACTGATTCTGCAAAACATCAAGGACAGTCTCCCAGTTATCTCAGATACACACCAGTATAATTACAGAGCAAATAGGTCTACATAAGATGCCATCTCCACTGCCTTACACACTATACTTTGTCATCTTGATGCTCTTTGTAGACTTCAGTTCAGCTTTTATCACAGTTATCCTGGATAAACTGGTCATTAACCTCTCTGACCTAGGACATTCAGAGCCTACTTGCTGTTGGATTAAAGACTTTTTGACTATCCTTCCTCAGATGGTTAAACTAGGCCTGTACCTGTCCTCCACTTTCAGGCTATATTCTGGTGTCCCACAAGGCTGTGTGCTGGGCCCGCTTCTGTACACTCTTTACACCTATGACTGTGTCCCCTCTCATTCAGCTAGTACCATTATTAAGTTTGCAGGAGGACATGGAGATGAGGTAGCATATTGAGATAAAGTTCAAAGACTGGCTGCATGGTGCACTGAGAACAACCGTGCCCTGAACACTGCTAAAACAAAAGATCTCATAATAGATTTCAGGAGGTGCAACACAGATCACAATCAATATACATCAATGGAGACAACGTGGAAAGGGTTCCTGCCTTCAAGTGTCTAGGTGTACATGTGGCAGAAGATAAATAGCATGGAGGCAGTCAAGAAGGCACAGCAGAGACTATTTCCCAGAGATCCTCAGGAAAAACAACCTGCATGAGAAGCTACTGGTGTCTTTTTACTGCTGTTTTATTGAAAGTGTACTGACATACTGCATTTCCACATGGTATGTCAACAACTCGGCAGCAGACAGGAAAGCCCTTCAAAGGATCATTAACTCTGCCCAGAGAATTATTGGCTGCTCAGTGCCCTCTTGCTACTCAACTTATGTTTAGGGCCATCATGGAGGCACAGGCATGTTCCCATAGGTGCTCCAGGAAAATGGAACTCTCCAGCTCTCACTATCTCAGCAAAGAGCTCTGTTTCAGCAGAACATCATAATTACAACAGAAGTGTAGACATATCGTGCATGCATAATATGGTTGTCACCTTTGGTGGTAGTGATTGTGACATAAAAAAGACTGTCACAAAGAACTGGATGATTTTTAAAACTAATCCAGAGATCGAGATCTTAGGAACAGAGCCACATTTTGTTTACAAAACAAACAGGAATTTTAAATATTTATTTTAACACATGAGGTTTAGCACAACACTCCAGAGGAAAGGTACCAGTAAATGTGGGACATGTAAACAATACAGCTTTATTTTGGAAGGAACAGACTTAACTATACAAACATTAGATTTGAATGTATCATTTAAGGATGGCAATTGCACTACGAAATGGATAGTGTATATAGCTATATGTCAAAACTGTGGACATTTTTATGTAGAAAAAATGGAGAGATGATTGAGGAAACATATATGTGAAAATGTATATGCTATATTTAGGGGAAACACCAACAATGCATTGTTTAAGCATATCAATTTCAGTCCAGGTTGTAGCAAATTTAAATTTGGTATATTGGACATCATACCCAGGGACCCAAGAGGTAGATTGCTACAGTTATAAATTTAGTTTGTAGTTGTCAGCCACATTCTTGTTTAAAGTACCATTACTGAACATATGCTGGAGTAAATGTATTATCCCCTGTATTACTGTTAATTGTGATTATGTTGCCCTTACCTCTTGCTTAACTTCTTCCTGGGCCATTTAGAGTACAGCATAGTATGTCTTCTGCAGATGGTAAGTCAAATATTTTTTATGTCAGTAGAGCTGAGCAATTTAAAGAAATATCGTAATTTGTTATTTTGATCTCAGGCCTGTTGTATATATTGCTGTACTGTCTGTGACAGTGACAGCACTGTTAGTCTTTTAACATATATTGCACTATAGTAGTGTAGGTATTAATATGTTCCTATGTTTCTTGCTTTTTATCACAGGTGATCATGAGAGTGGGAGTGTGGACCCTTTGCCACCTGATGTCAGTGACTACTCAGACTCTGATGATGATGATGGTCAAACTGAGGCATAGTAGGGAGGTGCAGAGGCTGAATCTGATACAAAGGTTGATATACAGCCAGCCCCTGCATTTCCCTCATGCACAGCCCTAGTCCTACACCTGGCAAATCCACTGAGTCCACAGATATTGGGGAGGTGGAGGACAAGGACTTTTATCAGGGATGTGTGGCTACTGTGGCTTCACTGCCTGTTGAGTTTGTCCTTAGCCAAACTGTGGACAAGGTGCTACACAAAAGGATTGACAGGGATGCCTGGAGGGGCCCTGCTGCCCCTCCTTCACTTGGTGCAGGTGTCAACACTCATGCTACTCAACTTATGTTTAGGGCCATCATGGAGGCACAGGCATATTCCCATAGGTGCTCCAGGAAAATGCTCAGGGTTGTGGATATGGCACATTATGACACACATGACTGACTCCACTGAGTTTCCAGTTCACTGGATCAGATGTATGACACACTGGAACAATGGTTGTATGTGATGAACCAAGTGGTGTCTATCATGGAGCCAACAGTGCCTGTGATGCAATGTCTTCTGGGAGGAGAACGGCATCCTCATGGGTATAGGTTAGCCCCATCATCTGCTGTCAGCCAACATGGCAGCGACTGATCACTCTCCCATAGTGGCAGTAGTTCCACTACTCTGTCAGTGCATCTACCGTCCACACCCAGATGTGGCAGGACATGGGGTTGTGGTGCAGGGCATCCCCATGTAGGGAGCTCATCCCACAGACATCATTCACTTTCAGGTAGCAGCAATACATCCAACAGTGGGCATGGATGTGCCACTGCAACTCCTGGCAGAACCAGTTCTCATGGTCAAGGAAGACAACAATGAACTGCCACCTCTACCATGTATGGCTCACACCTGTCCAACAGACCAAGAAAAAGAGCTAGCACAGAGCTTAGCTGTGTTCATGCAGACACTCACATACTAATTTCACCTGGAGGACCCCTACAGACACATACACACAACAGTTACTCAGTTTGTATCACTGGTCATTTTTTGTTTTATTCCAATGTCTACCTTCTACTCCTTCCTACTCATACACACTTACTGACCGTCTGTGTTAGGCCTAGGCTTCCTAGCCCCTCCCCCACAACACCCTATACAAGTGGTGATAACTGTGCCTTATCCCCAAGTTCTATCTTTTGGAATCAGGGAAACAAAAGCTGTGTCTGATACTCAAGGTACATAGCTCACTTAGTGCTTAGTATATCTGCATTTGTGTTGTTGAACTGGTCTTTGTACATGTGAGTTATATTTGTCTTTGAAAGTTAGACAGTTGATAGCATCAAAAATTCACAACTTTATAGTGAATGCTCTTGTAAGGGTGAAACTGCAATGTGTATCATTACTTTCTAACTTCTGTCTTTAATGATCTTCCAGGACAAATGCATGGTGCACATCATAAGTCATGCCAACATATTCATATCTTAGGCTTGTATGAATGGATGTAGCACTGTAGTCCAACCTCATCAGAACAGTATGCTCTCTTTTGCATGTACCTCTACAGACACATGCAGCAGCTGGAGAGACCACAGGGCTTTCTCAGGAAGATAACACATGGCATGATGTATGTGGATAAATTAATAGATTAAAAGCCATGTTACTGCCAACTGTCTGCTATAGGATGAGGTAACATCTGCCTGACCTCCAGGCCAGTGTCTTTCTATGCCCTGTTGGGATGACTGCATATCCAGACATCTGATATAGCTGATGACATCAGCAGTGTCCGTTGAGAATATGGTAATAACAGTGTCCCACATGCTGCAGTAAATGTCTCTCTGTAATGTCAAGCAAGGGCACAAGTAGTTGGCTGCAGTAAGAATAGATCCCTTACCTAAGGACACAGACTACAGAATACAGTAAGTAACGCAAGCACCAAAGCACAAGTCTGATTTTTGTAAGACTGCAGCTGAACTTATAGTACATGACTTCAGCAGCCCATGTGTGTGAAAAGATTTTGCCAGGCCTGCATAGGTTTATAGCTTCACAGGTTCATACAAGACTACTACCATAATGACCCAAGGTTAATAGGTTCATAGGAGGTTACTAGGCTAATGGCCCTATGACCTTGTCAAGCTTAACCAAGTTGTACCATTGTTTCTTTAAAGACCAAGATATAATGTTCCATATTTGTGAATCCATGATCAGCACTGGTTGACCCTGTCTAAGAGTGACATAGGTGAAACCCTCAGGGTAACTCTACACTTTCCCATCCAATTACCCAGGTTATACTTAAATAGGGTCATTGAGGAGCTTGGTGTCATGTGACTTGTGAGTTTTCTCTATTGGAGTGGCAATCTCTGGAAGACATAGAGACATATCTGTCTTTCTAGCATGTCCTGTTGATGTTTCAGGCTAGTTTAAAGTCCCAAGAGCAAGTGAGTCTTGTCCCATTTGATTTGCAGAGGTGCAGAATTTCCATTAAGGCAGGCTTCAAGATTGCTCTTTATGCCAACCACAACTCGCCTCTCAGCAGTCTTAATGTTACAGAGTACAGTGACAAGGCATTCAATCTGTCCATGTAGGTAATATGCAGAAAGTCCCTGGATTTACTTAGGGAGAAACCTCTGAATTCTTTCCAGATGCTGCAGGTGTTTGGTGATGTACATACAAAAGGGAGCATTGTGCTCTATTATTAGTTTGATGAGGGATGAGTACAGTAGAGTTATAACAGCCTTAGTCTTGGATGTTATGCCCTCATTTATGAGGTTTGGAACCTAAAGAGCCTTTATTACCACTGTGGACACATGCTGATCAAAGGTGAGGTTGCCATCAACTTGCATTCCCAAATCTCTCACCATTGGGTTAGAACATAGGGGGCCTTATTAACAGTGTAATTTGCATGGAATTTTTCTTTGCCAAAAGGGATAATAGTACATTATTTTGTGTTAACTGTAAGTTTGCGGTTTTGGCAACAATCATTTATGTATGCAAGCACATTTTGTAGTATGTTGACATAATTTGGGGATTCAGTGATTGCACCAAGTTTGCAGTCATTAGCAAACTTGTTGAGCCACAGGCCATCTTTTTCTGCCTAATTTTCTGAGGAATACATTCCAAACAGTGTGGGAGTGCAGCACCGACCCTTATGGGACAGCACTGGTAGCAGGTATGCTAGTAGAGGTGGAATCCCCACCTATGACTTCATTCTTTCTGTCAGTAAGCCAATTGGCTACCCGTCTAATGACATATCTGTTAATTGCCAGGTGGGTGAGTTCTGCAATGATGCCTCAGTGGGGGATTGCATCAAAGCCCTTGGGCAAGTTGAGACAGACAGTATGTACTGATGTGCTTTCATCCAGGGCTTGGTGACACACTTGAATAATGCCACTAGTGTTAACAGGCATGATCTGGCCTTGACAAAACCAAAGTGGGTTGGGTTAAGAGTTTGAAGGTCACCAATGTCCTTATTGATAAGGTCCAATATGATTCTCTCCATGACCTTACAGGCCAGGCTGGTCAGGCGTATGGATGAATAGTTCCCTGGGTCAGTTGAAAGACCTCATCTGTGTAAGGGTATTACAGTTGCTGTTTTATCCTCTGCAGAGAGAAAGCCAGTACTTAGACTGTGGTTGAAGAAAGTGCCCAGTGGTTCTGCTAACTCTTGTTTTAGATGTTTAGTAAGCAGCATGGGATGTTATCCAGTCCCATAGAGGCTGTGTTTTATACATTGACAAGTGCAGTTATTACCTGTTATTTGGAGATAATCGGTAGAGAACTGTTGACATGTATGCTGTGGGGTATGATTGGTGGAGACAGGAGTGTGAAATTGTTGCTAAATCTGTCTGCTAACAGGTTGGCTATGTACTCAGGTTCAGTATGAGTGGTACTGTACACTCTGAGTATGGTGCAAAGCCAGGCCTTCCCCTTTACATTTCAGATGTAGCTAAAGAATGCCTTGTGGTTATCTTAGCTATGGATACTAATCTAGTTTTGTAATTAGCTTTAGAGGACTTTACAAGATGTCTAGTTTGCTTGTTCAAGATATGGAGGGTGAGACTATTCCCTCTTATTCCTGGACATCCGTTTCCTTCTGTTGCTGTATAATCTATTTATGCTAGATGTCCATCAGGGCAGCTTTTTTGTGAGAGTGCTTTGATCCGTTCTTGTACAGCTAAGTCTATACACTTATAAAAGTGTTTATACAGGGCATTTGTGTATACCTCTGTATAGGACTATTTACTGTCAGTAATGGCAGTAGGTTTTAAACTATATATGCTATCGCTTAAGAGGCTATAGTTTGCTTTGCAGAGATTTTTCTTCCTTTTGGATCCTGAGAAGGAGTCAGATATGATTGTTACATTGAACATGACTGATTTATGGTCAAACCTTACCAGGGAGGATCTCACACATGGGGTGGTGCAGCAATCTCCCATGTTGATGAGTACTAGTTCAAGGACATTCAAGCCCCTTGTGGGGGTGCAGACTATCTGTTTCAGAGCATTCATGTTTACAAAGTGCAGGAACCATAGGGTGAGTATGTTTGAGCTCATATATGTGTTCCAGTCGATGGAAGGATTGTTAAAGTTACCCATACCTAGGATTTTTTGGCTGTATTATGAGTGACTCAAGTTAGTCCAGGAAGACACTTTGTGTTTTTCATGGTTTATGTTGTTGGACGTGTAGCTAACAATGATGTGTGTGTGTGTGTGTGGGGGGGGGGGGTTCTCCTACAGTTGGACTCGTAGTAACTCTAGGGACTAGTACTGCTGAACCAGTCTTGAGGTGTACTTGTCTTTTATGAAGATGGATGCACCTCTTCTTTTGGTTCTTTCACATTCATTTTGTGGCCTGAATGTGTGGAAGGCATTATAGCCTTTCATGGCCAGAGTATTCTGTGTGGCCCTAAACTATGTCTCTGTGACTGCACAAACATCAACATCTTTCCAAATAAGAAGTGTGTCCATTGAATTTAGTTTCCAATTTAGACTCCTAGCATTAAGTAGCATGGCCTTGAGTTTGCTGAGTTTGTCTTTTGAGGATATTTTTATGTCAGGAAGTTGGTTCTTATGACATTGTCTAAAAAGGTCAGTATGGGGGCAGCAAGACCTTGGAAAGTAAACAAAAGGCAAGATGTGACAGATGAAGACCATCCCTGGCAAAGCAGCATGGTCTGTCAACCATATAATCCCAGCCTGACAATTACTGCTGACGTCAATAATTCTTTTGTTTGTATTGAGGTATCATCTTGGGTGAAGGTAATGCTGCTTAGGGCTATGGCCATACCTGTGTGGGGCACATAATCTTAGAGGTCAGTCATATTTCTCTTCAAATAGTTAAGGGAGGTATGTCTCAAACCATTTATTCCAACATGGAGTACGACAGAGGTGTAACTGTGTTGTTAAAAGACTTCAGTGCATGTGTGACTTTGTGGATCCTGGCACCTGACAGGCAGCTGGCCATTGCTTTTTCCTTGTACAACATGGTGAGGAGGACATGTGTGTGTCTTACTCTGGATTCACCTATGACCAAGACATTGTTTTTGAGCTGTTTTGTCTTAAGGGCTTAATGGGTGAGACAGTAATATGTTTGTTTTTATGTCTAGTGTGTTCTGTCAGGACTGTCATGTGTGCAGAAGGTTTGCATTTGTGAGATCTCTGCTCTTTCGTAAAGCTTCTAATGAGTACCTCTGTGTATGTGAGTTTATGTGCTGTGAATTTAGTTTGGCGAGGACGTGAAGTGCATGTACTAACAACCTGATTGATATCTGGTTCATTGTTACCTGAGAGAGAGAGATAATTTACTCTAGATGCATTGTATACTTGAAATACTCATGCATTGTATTAGTAAGTTTTAGGAGTACATTGTTATAGCTATACATGAGACAATAGAAACTAGCTGTGCAAAAACACAAGTAACCTGATTAAGCATATTTAGATGTTTTTTGTAAGCAGAGCGATTTTGTGATTAGCAACAAATGGGCTTCATTATGAAGGACATAGGTGCCACCCCAGAGGCTGAAATAGGCTTCCACTGCCTGTGAAGCAGTACTCTTCAATGACCCTGTTCAATCGCAACCTTGACTACTGGTTGGGTGATTGTACAGTCACCTCTGAGCTAGACAGGGCCAGCCAGTGCTGCTCACAAATATGTGGTGCTAAAAGTAACCATGCAAATATGCTCAATAAGGGTACTTGTGTTTTTACATAGCTAGACTTCTACACACCCTAGTGCTATTAGGCTAGTAGCCTCATATGAACCTATGAAGCCATGTGCCTATGCAGGCCTCACAACCTGTTATCCCACACATGGCCTGTTAATGTCATCTACTATAAATTCAAATGCATTCCTGTCTAAATCAGACTTGTGCCATGGCTCTTGTATTAAGTACTGATTTCTATAGTCTGTGTACCTTAGACAGGTAGGGGTTCTCCTCTTACTGCAGTTGTGTGTGGGTGTGTATCCCACAGTTACTTATCTAATGGCATGGATTGCCAGTATTTTTTGATACTTGAACATGCATACACATCCATTTCATGCAGGCCTCCTAACCTCTTGTCTCCTACATGGTCTGCTGATATCTACTATAAGTTCACCAGCAGTCCTGTATACATCAAATGTGTGCCATGGCACTTGCATTAGATACTATGTTCTGTAGTCTGTGTACTTAGGTAGGGGTTCGGTTCTCACTGCAGTCAACTTGGTGTACGTGTCTAGATGGAAGAGCAGAAGTTTGTATCCCATAGTTAGTTCTTCAGTGGTATGGACTGCTAGTATTTTGATACTTGCACATGCCTACACATCCATTTCATGTAGGCCTCCCAACTTCTTGTTTCTCACATATCCTGCTGATATATGTTCACCTGCAGTCATCTATGAATCATATTTGTGCCATGGTGCTTACATTAAGTATCATGTTTTGTAGTCTGTGTTCCTACGTATGTAATGGTTCTATTCTCACTGTAGTCTACTGAAGTTTTGTAGTCTGTGTACTTATGTAGGTAGGGGTTCTATTCTCACTGTAATCTACTGGGTGTGTGTTTAGCTGTTGCTTGACATTACAGAGTGACTTTTACACCAAGATGTGCAATATTGTTATCTTGCCCTTACTAGACAATGCTGATGTCATCAACTATAAAGTGTTGTCTGACACACTCTAACTCAGATTTGAGCTGTGTTGCTTGCGTTAAATACTACGTTTTGTAGTATGTGCACTTAGATAGGTAGAGGTTCTATTCACACTGCATTCAACTGGGGTATGTGTGTTTGTGGTATTGCTTGACATTACAGGATTGAAACAGATCATCAACCACTTGTTACCATTCTAAAGAAACCTATGCATTTCGTTGCAGCTAGATTATAAAGAATGGTGCTCAAATTGCAAAAGTATAATTTCAAAATGGTCTACAGTAAAGGGAAATTGCTCTATCTGGCTGATACCTTATCCAGATCATCTAGAAGTACAACAGAACAGCTTGATGTTGAAACTTTTGACTTTGATGTTATGTCAGTGCATAAGTTCTCCACCACTAGACTAGAAGAGTTACAAGATCACAATAAGACAGATCCAATTTCACAGAAGCTTAATCAATACATGCATGTTGGATGGCTGCCAAAGCAATGTAGTGTTTCACCTGAAGTGCAATCATATTTTGCTTACAGACTCGGACGACTTCCAACACAGCTCGATCAAATATTCTTTTATTACGATAAAAATCTTCCACAGATTACATCCACAGGTTAAGCGCTTTCAACTGCCTAAACACAGTCTTCATCAGAACCAGATAACTTGATAAACGCCCTGTTTATATATTAAATACTTGAAAAAAGGCGCCAACTTATTTAAAGCTATAGCTCTCCATAATTCAATATTATAATATGTAAATATTTAAATAAATTCACCAATTATTTCAACTCATCCATATTACTAAATCAAGTATAAAACACAATGTGTCTATAATGAATCATGTATAATAAAATATAGTACATTTTACTGTTGTTAATATAGAAATATAAAAATCATATTGCATTTTAACTATTTTTAAAAAAATTATAAAAAATGTTAAAATAGTATCATACTAAATGTAAATTTCATTAAATTCATATCTACTATAAACATACATATCTACTATAGAATATAATACTTAGCCTAATATTAAAAAGGTTTAATACTGATGCTATCATTAATACCAGGTAGTCTAGTGGCATCTGTATATATTTGCCACTTACTTTCTTTCAACGCTAAGGACATTTTCCAGTCCCCTCCATATAAATGACTGGTAACCTGGTCAATTATAGCAAATTTAAATAGATGTTCTCCACCTTTCTTCTGTATATGCCTAGATAAAGCATTGTTCTTATCCTGTACTTGTATTTTGTAATAATGTTCATAAATACATTTTTTCAATTGCCTCTCTGTTTTGCCTATGTAAAATGCAGGGCAAGCAATACAGGTGGCAAGATATACCACCTGTTTGGTGTTACAATTGCCTGCCCTGCACCTCACAAAGGTGTTATTAATATCTGCCAGTCTAATGAATACTGCTTCATTAATACGACTACATTGTTTACATGTTCCACATTTTTTAGTAGTCTTCTGAATATCCTTATCTTTTCCATAGTTATCAGCCCTTTCTAATAACCTTTTAATATTAGGAGCAGTTTTGTAAACAAATGATGGATGGCCCCCTAATTTAGTACCTATGTGGTTGGAGGTCACTATCAAATCCCAATGTCTGCATACAATGTCCTTTATGTAATTTACATACGGTGTGTACATTAACACACACACCCTATTATAAACCACATCCCTAGGTTCATTTTCCAACTTAACCGAATTTGTTTCTCCAGTGTTTTGATTAGCGGAGACGAGACGCAAGCTTCATTGAACAACAAGAATGATGTTACGGCATTACGCGCCGAAGTGTCGGCATTACAGACTGAGGTTAACAGGCTCATTGAGTTGGTGAGTGGCTTTGTGGCAGCATCCAAACAAAATGAAGGAAAATTGGATCGTACAACTTCAGTAAAATGTATCTCGGTGGAAGATTTTCATGCTGCACCTATTGATGTTGGTACAATGGATACAAACACTCAGATAGATATTCCGAATGGGCAGTTGGTAGTGGAACATGGTGATGCACGTTCTATGCAGGATTCCCTGGATTATGTTAATAGGAATGTTATTGGGAATATGTCACCAGCAAACGAATTTACTTTTGATTTTAGCTTATTTCATACCAGAGAAGAAGCAGAGAGGAATGGGGCTAGACCGAAGAATCGACAGGCAGTAAAAACATATTCGAATCATACGAGGACAGTAAAATGAAATACAAAAGGTACTGTTCATAATAAAACTATCTCTAGCCCACATTATGAAAGTAAAACAAAAAGACATTCTGGACATTTATTTTTGAACTCTAAAAAAGTGATACACCATAATGGTGATATGATGGATGTATTTTTATGTGATGAATTTGATTTTGAGAATGTGGGGGAAAGTAACTATACTGAAGGGAGGCATGTTAGTTATACAAATGAACCTTTGAAAGAATTGATTTTTTCTTTGGGTAAGAAATTGCTTCAAATTAAGAATACAAAAATAGACAATGCATATTTGTCTAAGTGCCTTAAAATTAAAGTTGTACCCAAGGGAATGAGGTTTTTTAAACTACCGTTGGGTCTTGATTACAAAGCAGTAGTCATTAATGAATTTAATAACTTGTTTGATGGTTTTGGGTTTTCATATATGAAATTACTTATCAAATTAAATGATGAAAAGTTGACCACTTTAGTTAGTGAGGTGGAAGGATTGAATGACAATATTGTTAGGCATACGGAATTTGAAATATGGAAGGAATTATATAATAAGCAATTTACTTTAGCTGAAAATAAAACAAATAGTATTTATCAAAGGAAAAATAGAAAGATCCAATGAGATATAGAATTATATCAGAACAATAGAGCTTATGTGTGGCCACAAGATAGAAGCAACATACAAAAGGAGAGATATATGAGCAACAGAAATAGATTAACGAGTGTGGAAAGAGAAGAGAATTTTCAAGGGGGAAGATTTTTTCCAGCCCCCAAGAGGCAGTACAACCAGTGGAACAAAGTAGTAAGATAAATGTTATCCAGAATAAGGAGTTAGATATGTTACCCCACCCCCCTATTATTAATATTAATATTATACAACAGCATGTTGAGGTAAAGACTGATGACGGCATACAACAGGGTTATGATTTGGATGTAGAAGCGGAAGATATTAATTGTAAAGATGATGTTACTCATATATTAAGCACACACAATGGTTTTAATGTGTTTAATTACACAGATTTAGATATTAGTAAGGTATTGGTTCAGCTGTTAAGTAAAGGTATGAAATTTGTTCCCACTATAGGTATCAATTTAGTGGATACTATTAAGGAGATTAAATTTTATTGCAGAAGGCTGAATCTAGTGTTACAATTTGGATAAAGTGATACTAATAATGAAGTAATTAGAAATAATGAACTTAAGAAAAAAAGTTCATATGTTCCAGCATCCAATTTGCAAGTAGCACAATTTGAAAAAATGGTATGTAAAGATATATATTGGCTTAACAAAACAATAAGGAATAGAAAAGATAATTGATATAATAATATATATCAAGATAATTTAACAGTAAGTGAACGGAATTGTCTGAACCAGTTGATGCATAATAATGACATAAGAATCATGAAGCCCGACAAGGGGGGAGGCATTGTAGTTTATTATACGTTGGATTACAATATGGAAGTACATAACATATTGCATGAGTCTGGTAACTATGAAGAAGTTTCTATTAATCAAATCAATATCGGATATAAAAGAATTGATTTGGCCCTAGAAGAATATCTATTAGACGACAGAATTTCGAATGAAATATACATGTTTATGAAAATTGATTACCCTATTTTGGCCAAAATAATTGGTATACCTAAGGTCCATAAATCTATAGAAAACCCCCCATTTAGTCCTATTATTTCGGATTCTAAGTCTAAAACATTTAATATAGGGGTGGTTATTGATAGATGGACCAAACATGTGTATAGACACATTCCACATTTAATGATAGATTCTTGGAATTTCTTAGGTAAACTTACACCTGATTTGTGGAATGCAGGTCTAACTTATTTGACAATAGATGTTATAGACTTATTTTCAAGTATACCTAAGGATATCGGACTAGAATATTTTTGCAATAGTATGAGGAAGTTCTCTGATTTAAGTTGGGATAGGATTTGCTTAATAACAGATATGATGGCATTAATACTTGATCATAATTATATTAAATTCCAAGGAGAATATTTTAGGCAGAGCAAGGGAGTAGCTATGGGGGCGTCTTGCGCCCCCATTTTTGCCAACCTTGTAATGTTGCAATGGGAATCAGAATTTTTGTTTAAAAGTAGATTCTATACAGACATAGCATTTTATGCTAGATATCTAGATGATTTATTTATATTATGGAAGGGCCAAAAGGAGACAATAGGTGAATTTATGGAGTATATAAACAGTACAACACAATTTTTAAAGTTTACACATAATTTAAGTAGCCAGGGAATAGCTTATTTAGATACATATATAAGCCATACGGATGAAGGTTTTACATCAAGGATATATAGAAAAAACACATTCTCAAATGATTATATTCAGTTCAATAGTAATCATCCATCATATATTTTTAAAAACGTTGTTAAAGGGCAATGTATTAGAGCGGCACACATGTCATCCACAAGGGAAGTTATGGATGCTGAATTGCAAGAGATTTTTAGGATGTTTGAGAATAGAGGATATCCTGTGATTATGTTAAAGAATACAATAGATTATGTCTCTAAATAATGGGGCAAAAAATATGTACCTTTGATGGGAAAATTTAATCAAAACAATGGAGAAACAAATTCGGTTAAGTTGGAAAATGAACCTAGGGATGTGGTTTATAATAAGGTGTGTGTGTTAATGTACACACTGTATGTAAATTACATAAAGGACATTGTATGCAGACATTGGGATTTGATAGTGACCTCCAACCACATAGGTACTAAATTAGGGGGCCATCCATCATTTGTTTACAAAACTGCTCCTAATATTAAAAGGTTATTAGAAAGGGCTGATAACTATGGAAAAGATAAGGATATTCAGAAGACTACTAAAAAATGTGGAACATGTAAACAATGTAGTCGTATTAATGAAGCAGTATTCATTAGACTGGCAGATATTAATAACACCTTTGTGAGGTGCAGGGCAGGCAATTGTAACACCAAACAGGTGGTATATCTTGCCACCTGTATTGCCTGCCCTGCATTTTACATAGGCAAAACAGAGAGGCAATTGAAAAAATTTATTTATGAACATTATTACAAAATACAAGTACAGGATAAGAACAATGCTTTATCTAGGCATATAAAGGAGAAAGGTGGAGAACATCTATTTAAATTTGCTATAATTGGCCAGGTTATCAGTCATTTATATGGAGGGGACTGGAAAATGTCCTTAGCGTTGAAAGAAAGTAAGTGGCAAATATATACAGATGCCACTAGACTACCTGGTATTAATGATAGCATCAGTATTAAACCTTTATTAATATTAGGCTAAGTATTATATTCTATAGTAGATATGTATGTTTATAGTAGATATGAATTTAATGAAATTTACATTTAGTGTGATACTATTTTAACATTTTTTATAATTTTTTTAAAAATAGTTAAAATGCAATATGATTTTTATATTTCTATATTAACAACAGTAAAATGTACTATATTTTATTATACATGATTCATTATAGACACATTGTGTTTTATACTTGATTTAGTAATATGGATGAGTTGAAATAATTGGTGAATTTATTTAAATATTTACATATTATAATATTGAATTATGGAGAGCTATAGCTTTAAATAAGTTGGCTCCTTTTTTCAAGTATTTAATATATAAACAGGGCGTTTATCAAGTTATCTGGTTCTGATGAAGACTGTGTTTAGGCAGTTGAAAGCGCTTAACCTGTGGATGTAATCTGTGGAAGATTTTTATCGTAATAAAAGAATATTTGTTCGAGCTGTGTTGGAAGTCGTCCGAGTCTGCACCAGTTCTCATTTTACTTAGTACGTGGTTATATAGTTGCTATATTTTGCTTACAGATATGAATTGTTGATGGAAGATGGCATTATTTGCAAAGATCCTAAAACTGTTGTTCCTGCTTCCTTACAGCATGAGTACATACATATTTTCATCGTGGTCACACAGGCTTATTATCCACTAAGAGAAGAGCTAGAGAATTAGTATTTTGACCTTCATTATCAAAGAACATTGATAGAGTACTTTCTTCTTGTTCAGTATGTAATAGTACCAGAGCGCATTTGCAAAAATGAAACACTTCTGCTAAATTCCATACCTGAACTACCTTTGTCTACTGTAACGACTGCTATCTTTGTGTGGAACAATCAACAATATTTTGTTTTGGTAGTCTCTTATTTGAATTGGTTTGAGATTGATGAGCTACCAAACTTAAACTCAACAGTTGTTATCACTAAGTTGAAATGTCATTTCTCAGTTCATGGTAGTCCACACAAACTTTATTATGACAATGGTACTTAATTTAAAAGCCAGTTGTTTCAGAAATGTGCAAGAGAATTGGAGTTTGTACATGTCACTAGTCGTCCTGAATATCAACAGTCTAATGGTCTAGTTGAACGAGCTGTACAGCGTGCTAAGCAATTACTTGATAAGTCAAAGTGTGACAATACCGATGTTTTCTTGACTTTATTTAATCTCAGAAACATAACTCATGGTGATATTCTTGGCTCACCTGCTCAAAGACTATTTTCCAGACAAACTAGAACTTTGCTACCTACTTCATCCAGTTTGTTGAAGCCTAAATCCAAGAACAATAAAACCATCAAGGCTCAGTTGTTTAAGAAGCGTAGTATCCAGAAATCTAGTTATGACAAGTCAAGCAGATTTCTTCATTCATTGAGGGAAGGAGAGATGGTAAGAATCTATACAATGAAAGGTTTTGATTGAATAGGACAGATTACAGGCACTGTGCTGAGCCAAGATCCTATTTGGTAAGTTGCGATGGTGTGGAGTATAGGGGAAATCGCAGACATCTTCTTTCTGTACCAGAATCATCATCAGTCAGTCAGACATTGTTTCCAGACTGGAATGCGTTCAACAGTTTGATTCTATTCCAGAAAGTAATTTGAACATTTCACAGGTCAACTATTTTGCAGAGACTATCCCAGTTGCTAACTCTAATTCCCAATTTTATATCACATGATATGGATGAGTTTCTAAGCCTAGTGTGAAATACACAGGAACGTGGACTTGATTGCATATATATATGTGTACTTAGTATTGTATAATGCATGTCTATTGACTATCTGTGATTTCTGCATGTTAAATACTCTCATGAAAAATTGCATGTACTATTTCTCAAAGAGGGAGGATGTAGATCAAAGTGTAATGCGTGTGTGTGCAGTGTGTGTGTGTGTGTGTGTGTGTGTGTGTGTGTGTGTGTGTGTGTGTGTGTGTGTGTGTGTGTGTGTGTGCTGTGTCTTTAAGAAGTATGTGAGGCTGTACGTGCACATATAAATTCCAGGCAAGTACAATCCGTAGTGCCATTTTGTAGAAGCAGCCAGTGAGAGAGAATGTATGATCTCAGTAGTTAGTTTGTATATAAGTCACTTAAGTCATAGTCAACAAGTCTTTACAGTGATGTGTATGTATAGAACAAAGCTGCTCAAACAGAACCCACGAAGACTCATCTATTCGTGTACCAACACCACCCAAGAATAATGTGGACATCACATACTATAATCAGATCAATAGGTATGTGACTTGTGTCCTGGGGTAGACGGTAAGTGGTACATTCACCAGCATGTAGTCACAGTGCTGACCAATCCCTTGACTGTAACATCAGTACTGGGTATGTGAAAGACATGCACCTCAGAGGGCATACTGACATCATCATTCCCAGCTTTCATCATACCATTAACTGAGTACAATGCACCCTTCCCATGTACATACCTACACATGTTCCAGTGATGTGTAACTGAAGTGTACCACCTTTGTCACAGTATGCTGTCACATAGCCTATTGTCTATACCTAGGTATTCTTTCTGTGGAATATATATGACTGTCTGATGGTGCAAACCAACAATCAAGTTGTTTCACCAGATGCATGTCTGCTACCTATTCACCTTATGCACACACTGCATACATAGGTGTTTGATAACATTATTGGCCTGTATACCATTTGTGAAAGTGTGAATTGTGCCATTGATATATGCCATGCACTCAAGGCAACCTGCCTGCAGTGCCCATGCTGTCACATTCAGGTACAGAAATGTTATTCCTAACACTTCCTGCAGATATTGCAGTACCAGGACAGTGTGCATGGTTACCCTCTTAGAGTGTGGATGTATCACACTAGTTGTCTAGTGGGTGTGCAGGCTCATATGTTATCATTCCACATCACATTTATTATGTCAGAGGCATGGGAATGGTGGTGGTAGTATTCATATATTGTCCATGATTGTGGTTGGTTCTTGTAATGGTTATCATGATCCTTTACCTGTGGCCACTATGCTGTAGACCTCTGCTGAAAATATATTCATACTCAGGTATATCAGCTTGCACAGCTTCCCAGTATTCACCCCACCTAAATTGCATATCAGATCCCTGATCGATGTCCTCCGCCTTATTCATGTAAAGATGCTTATCTCACACATGCACATCCTCCCCATTGTTATGTCACCTTGTGTGACAGTCACAGACAACACATTTTTACTGTACAGTCTGTACTGTACCATATAGATATGTGCTTGGTGTTGCTGCTACAACCATCTTCCATTGTCATGCCCTCCTCTGCTATACCTGTGGGAGTTTCAACTGTACTCTTTCCCTGTGTTCTTTTTTACAGTTCATCTGTGTGTCCTTATTCAGTACACACACACACACACACACACACACACACACACACACACACATACACACAAACATACACACACACGCGCACACACACGCACACACACACACACGCCAAGACAAACGCTACAAGACACACACGCACACACGCACGCACACACACACACACACACACACACACACACACACACACACACACACACACACACACACACACACACACACACTTCACCTAAGTGATCATTGTACATGGTAGTCCTATGTCCTGTTTCAGATCATTAACACAGCTTCAGTGCAGAATGCTAGGGATGGGATATCACAATACCCTGCACTGTAGGTACACTGTCCTGTACTGTGTTTGGACCATACACTTTACATCCATACCTCAATTGTCCAGATATTCCCAGGATGCCCAGATGTTTTCTTTATCGAATATGTAGCTTTCTGCCATATCACAATATTAATGTTATTACAATTGAGTTTATAACAAAAATATTCACATTATGTAAATGTTGACATTTCTGTATTGGATTATGTCTTTTCATTCTTGTAACATTGTGACAAGCCAGTTGCAAATATCATGGAGCTTATCTGTAAATGTTTAATTAGCTGTATGAACTATGTTCTTTTGTAACATGTGAAATGTAACTTGCAATTATTGTGGAGCTTTTCTCCCTGGGCCTCCACTGAAAATGGGCTATTCGTGGTCCAGTGGACTTCCCTGTTCATCAAACTTAAATAAATAAATAAATAAATAAATAAATCACTGGGATGATCTCTGGACTGTTGTGATTCCGTATTGCAGACATTTGGGTGCATACCTCTCAACTGTCCTGACATGTGCAGAATGTCCAGTTTTTGTCTCATATTTGTGATCTTTTCCTCATTAGATGTTGTTTTCCTGGCAAATCATTAATATGCCATTGCAGAGTGCAGTCAGTAACTGATGACTGACACAGTTTCAAGCTTCTCTGCTCTTCAGAAAGTTCATGCTAATGTACAACCTATATATTCTATCAACATCATAAGTTTCGATGTGGAATATTAACAATCTGTACCTATTTCTGGCCCTTTGCCCACCCCCACCCCCATTTTTATGGCTTTGTCCATATTTCTTGTTCTAAGAGTTTGAGAGTATTACATTCAAACACACATTCCCATGTGACATCTATTGTCATATATATCCCTATTACTGGTTAATTCTCCTCTCAATACGTTGCCCTCTCTGCAGATATGTTGCACTAACATAATGACCGCTATTTGTACAGTCATACCTCTGAAATGTACAGATTTTTTTCAGAATGTCCAGATTTTGCCACATATTTTACTCTATTTCTCATACAATTCTGGTTTTCTGTCAAATCATTGTTAACGTATTGAGGATTGAAGTCAGGAAATAGTGACAGATATCTGAGTCTTAGTCTTCGTACCCTTCTGACAATTCATAGGAATGTAAAACCTGCCATTCTATCAACTTTTAAGTTTATAAAAGCAATATTTAATAACATACCTCACAACTGTCCAGGTTTTTGCAGAATATCCATCTTTTTGCCTCTTATTTTTGGCCTGTTACTCATACACTTTGTGGTTTTCTGACAAATCACTGGTATGATCTGAGGATTAAAGTCACTAAATAATGACATGCCTTTGAGTTGCAGACTTCATGTCCTTCAGACAATGAATGCTAAAGCAAATTCTGTTATACTAGCAACTTTCTAGTTTATAAGAGCAATATTTAATATGCATCCCTATATTTGTCCCTTTGTCCCCACATTATGTCATGCTTTGTCCATATTTCTTGTGCCAAAAGGTTGAGAGGTATGGTCCCTAGCTGTCATCCTTTGTCCCCACATTATTTATTTTTTGTCAATATTTATTGCTGTAAGAGTTTCAGAAGAATGTGCACCATACCTCTCATCTGTTCAGATTTTAGTAGAATAGCCAGCTTTTCCCTCAAAATTTTGATTTGTTCATCTTAATATTTATGTTTCTTGCCATATCACTGGGATTATGTCAGGACTGAACTCAATAAATAAAAACATACATTTGTGCTTCACACTTCAAATCCTTTAGAAAATGCATCTTAACACAAACCCTGTTATCATAGTGCATTTCTAAGTTTAACAGAATGATATTTAAAAGCTGTCCCTATTTTTGTGCCACTGTTCCCCCAATATGTCAGGCTTTGTCCAGATTTCTTGCACTAAGAGGGTGAGAGCTATGATGTGTACAGCCCTGGTGATCATTGTGGTATTCTGCACAAATCTGCAGACCGTATGTGCTCTCCTTTACACGCACACAATATCTGTGTTCATTTACAAGGTTTCATGGCCAGCAATACTGTTGCAAGCTGTGAAACCTAACGTAGGTGCACTGCCCCTCATTAATATGGAATTCACCCTGACCATCATTGTGGATGCAGATACACCAGAAGATACTGTTTGCAGCACCCACAGTGTGCCCAGTAATGACTCTTTCTGCAAGTTATATGGAGTTACATGTATTGGTAAAATATCTAAATACAACCACAGATTCTTTTTTATATGACCCATTGTTCCTACTACTATTGGAACTGTCTGGATAACTTTCTTCCACATTGCTCTCATTTCTGCCTGCAAATCCTGATATTTTATAACTTCATGTCTCTCTGTATGCAAGACACTGTAGTCACTGGGTGTAGCAATTTGAATGATCAATACTACTTTTGTCTTCTTTTCATGGACCACTATATCTGTTTTCCTCGCATCTGTCTTCTGAACTGTTGGTAATAGGTGATCCCATGTAATGTAGACTTCATTGGGGCTCATGTTTCCAGTGTTTCCCAGCTATTTCAATATTATAATGTTTGCACAATCCCCAGTGCAATAGTCTTGCCACATTATTATGTCTTTCAGTATTCAGTCCTTCTGCCAGCTTTTCAGTGGGAGTAGTAAGCACTATGTAGCCTATCTATCACAACAGGAGTGGTTTCTGGCCCAGAAATTGTAGTTTATATGCCGTTTGGGCAGTTTTCCCTCTCTTTCATCCTTCTGGTTTAAAAGCCGACATTTGCACTTGTTTCCCACTTTCCTGTATCTAGTCTAGTCCAGATACAGATTTGTTGTAGCCAGGACTGTTTGTAAGCTTCTAAGTGGTGCCAAAGTCTGGTCTTCAATTGTTCCCTTAGATCTACTAGTTCTCTCCTCTCCTGCACTTTTACTTGCTTTTTAGTCTAGCACTTTACCACACTTTTTGTAGCAATTATTGAAGCACACAAAAGTGCTACCAGCACTAAATGTTCTACAAGGAAACAGCTCCAGTACTTATTATTAATGCCCACCCCTCCAGGCATGTCTAAAGGTCAGTTCCCTGTGCATTCTCCTATTAACCTGGTAAACTTGGGCATCCTGAGGCAATGTAGCAGCTGCCTCATATATACTGACAACCCAGTCCTCTTCATCTTAAAACTCAGACTTGTGAGAGATGCACTTATATATCCAAATTAGAAGCCATGCACTCTCCAGCCAAAACCAGAATAGCTTGTCAAGAGGTGAAGGTCAACACTTGCACCACACCACATGGAACACATATCCCTCCAGAACACACACTAGCACTGCCTTCACATAAAAATACAAACCACACACTCACCTTCACAGAGGTTCTCAATAAAAATCTACCCAAACAGCACAGACCTCCAAGCCAGAAATGCACTCAACCACCACAACAGAACACTAATCACAAGACACATAGCTCTCCTAAACAGCATGCCACTCAACCAAAGCCCCTAAGGCAAAACAGCATGCCCAACACACTAGTCATAGGTGACTCAAAAAGAGAAGTGGAGGAGCTCTCAGATTATGTAGCCCAGGAGGGTATGACCCTATCCCTGAGCAGCATTCTACCATCACCCACAATGATATCACAGTAAAAGCAGAAAATGATTGATTTCAACAATTGGCTAAGTTTCTGGTGTCATTTTAAGGGGATCCAAGTATCTGTCTGCCTGGGATGACATGATTGACAGACCTCAATGTTTTGCCAGAGATGGCCTGAATCTGTCCCCCATGGGCTTCCGGATACTGGCCAAGGCTCTTGCCACCCCTACAGTGCCTTTTTTAAGCAGTGTTCCAAAGACCAAATTACCACTATAACAGCTACAAACAATCCCAATCTGAGGGTCATGCTGCTCATTGTTAGAAGTCTAAATCTCAAAATGCACTTGCTCGAAGCACTCCTTAAAATGGAGAACATTGACATTTGTGTCATAACACAGACCTGGTTCAAGGCAGCAGAAAGCACCCATGCACTACCAGGCAATAACTCTTTCCACACATTTCAGCCCAAGAACTTGGACCGAAGCTCCAAAGGTGCTGATGTTTCCATATTCATAAAAGATGCGCACACCTCCAGACTAGTAGCCCAACATAATGCATCTGAGATACTTTAGGTGCAGATAACATTGGGTAAGACAGCAACTCAGATCGTAGCCTGCTATAGGTCCCCAACCATGTCCTAAGGCTCACACTCCACGTTCCTAAGCACCCAGGAGAATATTAGGGTCCAACCTAACACTCTCATACTGGGTGACTTCAACTACCCAACCATTAAATGGGAAAACTACACATGTACTAATTCACTTGCCCAGTGTTTCCTGGAATTCATCAATTCCAATGCCCTGGACCAACTTGTTCTTACCCCCACTAGAGGTAGCAAGATCCCTGACCTGGTCATTACTAACATGGGCAACTGTTGCTCTACACCAATAGTCAACTCCTCCCTGGTTAGATCTGACCACAAACTAATCACCTTGAAAATCCACACAACCCCCCGCAAAGGTAACCACCATGAAAAACTTACAAACCAACTAGATAAACAACCACAAAAAGCAGACTGATGAATAAAATCCAAATAAGTTCCAGGCAGGCATGTAGACCGGACTCCAGATGTAACTTTAAATCAAAATAAATTTATTTGTATAAAGCACTTTTCATCCAATTCTATACATGAACTTTTTCTACCTGCCTGCCTGGAACTTATTTGGATTTTGTTCACCATAAAAAACTTCTCCAAAGCTAACCTTAGGCTCGTAAAAACAGAAGTGGCTAACTTCATAGCACCCATGCAAATGGAGATCAGTTGCATGACTGCCGAATCATACTCCATTGCATTGTACGAATACGTACACAAATGCATAGATCTCACCATACCCAATAGAACCAAGAAGCTCTCCTCCAAAAAAGGAAGCCAATCAGGTGCTCCCCTGCCATAAACAAACTCTGCAACAGAAGGAGGAAACTGATGCAGAATAAGGTGAAGTCCCAAGACTGGAAAAACTCCCTTATCAGACTCACCAAAAAGTTGAGATCCCTCATCATAACCTAGCTAGCTATGAAAACAGAATTGCAGCATATAGTAAAGACAACCACAAGGCCTTTTATAGTTATGTAAAGAATCTCCACGTCAATACTCAGATTTGCTCTGAGCTACTGCACAATGGTACTTCCTATACCGACAGATTCAGTGCCAACTTTACCCCCCCCCCAAAGGACCAATCACAATACCAGTAGATTGCCAGGCACCCAGTACTACTGCTGCAAAGGTTAAAACAGCACTGTCCAAGACCAAGAATACATATTCAATGGGGCCTGACAATATCACTGGCTGCATTCTACATGAACTACAGAGTGAACTGGCACCTCTACTGTGTGCCCTGTTCAACCACAGCCTCACCTCAGGCTTTGTCCTTACTGAATGGCGCACTGCTACAGTCATCCTTCTCCACAAAGGAGGAGTGACTACAGACCCTGGGAACTATTGCCCCATTAGCCTGATGAGTCTGATATGCAAAGCTATGGAACGCATCATCATGGACCTAATAAACAAGGATATAGGGAATCTCCAAACCCTGGATCCCACACAGTTTAGTTTTGTGAAAGGTAGATCATGCCTGCTCAACTTAGCCAACTTCTTTGAGTAAGTCACTAGAGTTGTGGATGAAGGCAAGGTGGTTCATACATCCTACCTTGATCTGGCCAAGGCCTTTGATACCATTCCCCACTCAGGAATCATATAAAAACTCACTAAGCTAGGCATCAACCACTATATCACCAGGTGGGTTGCAAACTGGCTCACAGGTGGAACCCACAGTGTGAAAGTAGCTGACTCCAAGTCAGACTGCCGACCAGTCATAAGTAGAGTCCCACAGGATTTGGTCCTGGGTCCTCTCCTGTTTGGTATCTACTTTTCTGAAGTCCAGGCCAACACGAAGGGACTCTGGCTGACAAAGTTCGCAGACGATTGCAAGTTGGGAGCTATTATTAACTCCCCGACTGATGTTATCATCCTACAGAAAGGCCTCACTGAGACCAATGACTGGTGTCGGAACCATGGCCTTAAGCTCAATGCCAGAAAATGTGTCAATATCCCTTTTGGGAAAAACCTAGTTCCCATGAATTACCACATCGATGGTAGTCCACTGAACACAAAAGGTGTTATAAGAGATCTGAGAACACAGGTTGACAGAAAACTCTCTTTTGACCACCACATTGCCACTGTGGTCAGAAACTCATTCTATGTGGCACATCTCATTACTAAGGATTTTGCATCCAGGAAGAAAGAGGACATTGTCTCCCTCTACTCTCCTCTGAAATGCTAGATTATACTCTTATATTATGTGAAATTTTGCTTGTCTGAATATATGGAGCCTTACTTGTGATATTATATTCTGACATATAGGTAATTTATCCTGTTGTGTCTTTACTATAATTATACTGTTTCTTTTTCATTTGATATGCTAGATTGTACTCTTATATTATGTAAATCTCATATGTCTGAATATATGGAGCTTTTCTTCCCGGACCTCCAGTGAAAATGGGCATATACCCAGTTGGACTTTCCTGGTCAACAAATGTAAAATAAAATAAATAAAATAAATACTCTTCCCTCATTAGGCCAATCATTGAGTATAATGTCCCATTTGGCATGTACCTCACTAAACACCTGCAACAACTGGACAGGCCGCAAAAGTACCTCACAAAGAGGATTCTAGGCCTTAAACATTTGTCCTATATGGACAGACTAAAAAAAACTCCAGCTATTCTCTGTCTCATATTGCCTACTTAGAGGCGATCTCTGCTTGACTTACAAAGTCATGTCTGACCCAGCTCTGTTAGGAATGCTACATCTAAAGAAATCCCAATCCCTCTGCACCACACACTCCAGAGACCTCAACCTCATTGCCACAATCAACAAAACATACTGGAGGGACAGGTTCATAACCCAGAGACTGGCCATGATATAGAATAGACTTCCCATACATGTCAAGCAAAGCACCTCACTGGCCCTCTTCAAGAGAAATCTTGATGAGTGGATGGGAAATAGAAAATTCACCCCAGGGATCACTCCAGTGGCTTTTCTTGACAAAGGCACTGGGGACTAAGGTCAGGTGGCACTATATGCCAGGGTAATCCTATGGGCTAGGATTGTAAAGGCCCCTATGAACCTATGAACCATAAGTATATAACAACCAGCAATAAGATGTGTGACTGTTTCCAATACTGTTTTACAAAACCTATATTTGTCTGTTTCTCCCTCATGTTCAATGCACTTTATAAACCAATGTAATATGTAGCCCATCATCTTATTCAGCCAATATTAACCTTTCATCTTTTGCTTTGAATTCGCCTCTCTGTAACCATTCGTGCGTTAATTCCTGATCAACAGGGGGTTCTTCCAGAAGTTTTCTCTACTTGCAACTATATTTATGCATATTTCACATTTTTTGCCTTCTCATCTGATCCTTCACCTTATATTCTTTCTTTTGTTTTTTTGGCGCATTCAGTTGCTGCCTGATTTTTATCAATTTCTGGTTTGATTTCCATTCCTCCTTGATGATGATATGCTTCTGCTAGACTAAGAAGGGAAGTTAGATTTATTCTCCTCATGTTTCAAAACTTTCACTATGATTGGAACTTGCGAGGTCAGCAGATATGTATGCAGCCCCACAATTGCAGATCTATACATGTATTCAATTTCAAGTAGGCCCATAGTTCCTTCAGAACAGGGAAGATATATAATCTTGGTATGCACTGATTTTTATAAATCATTTAATGAGCATGAAGCATCCTTCTTGTTGTCCTGTCTAATCTGTCTAACACCTTTTGGAGCCAGTCAATCACTCCAAAACTGTAAGTTAGGACAGGAAGAGCAAATCAGTTTATAGCTTGAATTTTGTTCTTAGATGTCAATGCTGATTTTAGGATTAATTTAAGTCTTCTAAAATATTCCTTACTAAGTTTTATTCACATTTGTTCATGTTTTATTGTTGATCCTTCATCACTTCCCAAATATTTATACACTCCCTCCTGCTCACGTTCTTTTACATCAAATTCTTCTCCCAAACTGATGTTTTCTTGGTGTTGCATCTTACCTCCTTTAAAGGTTGCTTTTGCACATTTATCAAGACCAAATTACATTCTTATACCATCTGAAAAAGTTTCCACTACTTGCAGTTGTGCTTTCAGTTCCTTATCTGATGAGCTAAACAGTTTTAAATCATCGACATAGAGAAGATGAGAAATCTTTATATATTTTTGCTTGCTGGGAGCCAATTTATAACCACAACCTAATCTGTTAAGCAGATAGCTTAATGGTTTTAGGGCAAGGCAAAAGAGCAATGGTGACAGAGAGACACCCTGGAATATCCCCCTTTGGATTTTTATCCCTGGAACAATAATTTGCCCTTTATGGTGGCTTCACTACAAAGTGGTCTGTCACTGTTTCATGGTCGCTGTGATATAATTTATCAGTACAAAAGTGTATCTTATACATTTTTAAGTACTCTTCTATCCATGAATGTGGGATACTGTTAAATGCTTTTTTGTAGTCAGTCCATGCCATACTTAGATTCTTCCCCTTTTTACAGTTCTCCACTGTGAATTTATTTAACAACAAATGATCCTTTGTTCTGTATGACTTTCTTTTATTGCCCTTTTGTTCTATTGTCATAATTGAATTTTCTTCTAAATGACTATAAACTCTGTTGGCATCAATTCCAGTGTATAATTTATATGTCGTTGGCAAGTTATTGGTCTATAATTTTTAGGGTAACTTGCAGGTTTACTCTTAAGTAGAAGCATTGTTTTTCCTTATGTTAGCCAATTTGGTGTCTGTTAGGGGTGCACATATAAATAGTTCTTACTCATGGCAAAATCTTTGTTTAAATATGTTAATACTCTTAACCAGAAGTTAGGTACTGTATCCGGGCCTGAATTTTTGCAATTAGAGGCTTTTCTTTACTTTATTTCAATTTCTCTGGCTGTTTACCCATTTTGTATCCTGTACCTTTGAACATTTTATTCTTTCTTCTATCAATTTAGCATCTTTATGTTCCACGGGATCTATATAAATACTTCTCTAAAATGTATGTAATTTTTTTTGTGGTCTTTCAATTCCTTTACCTTGTTTCTTAGTTCTCTATAAAACCTTTTTGGGTCATCAATAAACTGCTTGTTTCATACTTTTCCTTTATATTTATCTGTGTATCTTCTAAGTTTTTCTGCCTGTGCTGATAATTTTAGTTTATTATTTGAGATAGTGCATGATATTTCCTAATCCGTTATAACACTGCACACTGCTTTTATCACATCTGTCTTTCTGAGTATTTTTGTTGATCTGTTCCCTCCATTATAGTTGTCTAACAGTGACACTTCTTGTCTTACTTGCTTTATCGTTTTCTCTGTTTGATAATTCCATGATGGTATTCAGTTTCTTCCGTTCCTTTCCCTTACTATCCTTTGTTCTTGTGGTAGAATTTTATCTGTTATTAATTTAGCTGCACAGTAATATATATTGTTTACTTCTGTTATATCACATGGATCTATATGAACAGTCCTAATTACTGTGTTCATTTGTTTTATCAGACTTCTAACTTATTGAGTTTTATTGACCTTCTGCAGTCTATTTCATTCATTGATCTTAATATGTCTATCTATCTGTATTAAATCAAGTAACTCTTCTCTTAGCTCATTTTCTTCTAAACTAAGGGCACATTTTTTGTTCTTCATTTTCTGCGGGCATGCTGCAGAAAGGCCTATACCATCTTCCTGTGGCAAATTCTCTTCAAATGCATCCTGTGTCATCCGTTGCTCTGTCATGTGGCAACCCACTGGCCTGTCACTCCCCAACATTGACTGCGTCAGAGTTGCCACAGTTTCCTGTTCCTTCCCTTGCCGTCCAGCTTCAAGAGAAGGTTTATACTGGTTTCCTGTGGCAGGCTCCAAAGTATCTTCATATGGCAACTGACCAGCTGCTTCTCATTCCACTGATTTCTTCTTAATTTGGATGTCTCTTGTTCTATCTTGCTGTGGTGCTTTCTGAGTTAGATTTTCTACACTGAATCCTTCACTTTGCAGGTACTCAGTAGCCTCTGTTTCTATTTTTTTAACATCTGCATTATTAATCTTCTTTTCTACTTTTCCTCTTTATCTTCTTATTTTTAGCATTATAAAGTTTTCTATGTCTGGATTCCTTTGCCTGTATTTCTATTCAAATATCTTTGGTGCTGCTCTTTTTGTATTGATTAGTTTTGCTTTCTCCTTTGCATAAATATTACACCATATTAAATATTTTTTTCTTTCCCATGTACATATTTCTTTTTCAGATGTCTCCTGATCTTCCTGTTTCTCCATACTTTGGGGTTCATTTCATCATGCTGTAATATAACCTGTGTTAGACCCTCTAAACTAAATCCTTCACTTTCCAGGCAATCCATAACTTCAACTTTTATTTTTTTTAACTTCTATTTTACTAATCTTCTTTTATACATTCCCTTTGTCATATTATTTTTTATTGTGAAATTTTCCATATCTGAATGCCTTTGCCTGTATTTCTCTTCAAATATCTTTGGGGCTGTCTTTTTTGTATTGATTAATTTGGCGTTCAACTTTGCATAAATATTGCACTATATCATATCTCACTTTCTTTCCTTATCTATATTTGTTGTTTATACTTTTCAAAAATCAGTAGGTTTTGTTGTTTATATTTTTACACTTCCCCAGATGCTTCATTTTCCAAACAGATCAAAGTGTCTTGGTCTATATAATATTTTTCACAAATCTGTTGTTTTAATGAACACAAATGTTGATTTGAAGCTTCTGACAGTTTTTCTTGTAAAATATGTTTCTTTCCTCTAATTTCTCTCTTAATCTTTTTGTATATTTTGTGCCTGGTAATTCTGAGCTTTTTGCATAATAGTAACAATGCATAATTTCTTTCTTATCCTCATTAGTCCACTCTATCGTCTTTATAGGTTCATAGGTTCATGAGTTGGTACTAGGCTATCGGCCCTAGCCATAACAATTCCCTGGCTATTTCTTCCTACACTATTTACTTCCCTCGACCCCTGTCTAGGAGAGTGACTGACGTGATCCCTGGGGTGAATTTCCTTTCTCCCATCCAATCGTCAAGGTTTCTTTTCAAGAGGGCCAAAGAGGCACTCTGCTTGACATGTCTGGGCAGTCTATTCCAGAGTCTGGGGAGTCTCTGTATCAGGAATCTATCCCTCCAGCATGTTTTGTTTATTGTGATGACAGGGTTTAGATCCCTGGAGCATGTGGCTCTGAGGGACTGGAATTTATTTAAGTGTAGCATGTTCAACAGCTGTGGGTTTGACATGGCCTTGTATGTTAAGCAGAGATTGCCTCTGAGTAGACGATATGCAGCAGAGTATAGCTGGAGTTTTTTAAGGTGGTCAGCATAGGGCATCTGCTTTAGGCCTGTGATTCTTCTTGTGAGGTATTTCTGCGTCCTTTTCAGTTGTTGCAGATGGCTCTTCTTTGGCCTATCAGTTTTTATGATTTTTAGGGACTGCAACGTCCTTCTGCAACATAGTTTATGTTTTTATTCATTTGATTTATATTAGTTTACTTACTCAATTAAACTTTGTCTGGAGGAGTTTGTGGTGTGGTCAAGGCCGCTGTGTTTTTATACTAGTTAGGAGGTGTTCCTCATTTTCTTTATCTTTAACCTGATAAGCCCACTTGGGAAAGTATTTTATTTTTGTGATGTATCAATGCTTCAGGAGTGATACACAGTGGAAGAAGTTGCCTAGGGCCATAGATTAGGCAAATTTTGACTAATATAATTGAAGCAGGGGCTTCAACAGTATACCTTTTAGAAGATTCGAGTCTAAGAACTTTGAACTTGTTAATGTCACACATCCTGCTCAGAGTTTGACATTTCCCAGTGTGAATTTACTGAAGCCAGACCATGCTTATTATATGTGATAAAATTCTGTTACCCTGTTTTTATATTCATAGCTACTGACATATCTGCAGGTGTTGTTTACATTAATTTACAAATTAATTTACAAATGGCATTTAACACTATTCCAATCGTATTTTTGTATTCATGCTTTTGCTGACGGGTTATTCCCACTAAGTCAGTGTCTTCTTTTCAGGGGAGATCCTAGATTATAGTTAAACTGATGAGGGGAAATTTTAGTAAGTGCAGTGGGATCCTTTGCATCCACCTAAGATACCACCAACTCAGACAGATGGTACCTCAGTTTAAAATCTCATCTGAGGGATGGCACACTCAGAAACACAGCTTCCTCTTATGTGGCACCACAGTGTCAGTATTGGAAAATTAATACAAGTACCTGTGTGAGCATAGAACCTACAGCCTAATGATCTTCCAACACCAAGGATGAGAGTGCTACCTGATCAGCCACTGACAGCTCAGATTACAAAATTAGTTGTATTCCCTTTGGAAACTGAGACTGGTAGACACTTGATGAAACAAAATAAAACAGTGCGATAGATGGATGCTACATTTCATTGTCAGAAATGTACCATTTTCTCCCTTTCTCTCTGTATCACTGTGTATTGTAACATAGCATGATGCTTCCACCAGGAAATAACTAAAATATATTATCAGTCAGCTCAGGTAGTGTCATTTGAGAAGTCCTTATCTTGCTTCAGGGTCTGAGGTATTGGACATTCACTTATTGTATCCAATTTCTCCTTCTGGAATTTCATAATCCCCTCCCTATAATGAAAATCTATCATGACTATTTTACTTTCAGGGGTATTTTGTGTAAGCCCTGCATGCTTAAGGGAGTTTGCAACAGGCTTCCAAATGTGCAATCACATCATCTAGATTTCCAGTGGTGCAGGGGATATAGAGGTGTAAGTCCTTATTTGTTAAACATTGGAAAGTACCTGAGGAACCATCAAGTCCAATTGGGAGGACTGTGCATTAAATTAGGCCATCAGGAATTGCAAAGGCAGTTTTCTCCTTAGATTTTTCAGCCAGGGAAGTCTACTAGTAGCCTATCAACATATCAGATTCCAAACCTGCTCTATTTTATAAGTTTACCTACTCTAGGCATAGAATAACTATTAAACTTGGAATTACTGTCAGAATTCTGAAGTTATTGCAGAACATAATGGTTCGATCTGGTTTTGGAACAAAAGTAATAGGGGTAGTTCACTCACTCATGGATTCTTCAATAATCCCTAGTTGGAGTATCTTTTTCATTTTACCATAGAATGCCTATTCTATAGGGTTTAATGTTATTCCCCCTCCCCCATCTTAGCTTTAAGGTGACGTTTAAGTTGGACATAAAATTATTCTCCACAGAAGGGACTATATTTATTAAGAACCTTCCTCTTCCCTAAACTTTATTAGCACCTATCCAAGATGCTGATGATTCAGCCATTATCTGTACAGCTTCAGAGTATCACACAGTTCTCCTTCATCCCACAAGTGAAGCCTGGCTCAAACATTCCTACCTCATATTATCCCCCCCCCCAAAAAAAAAAACATTAAGCTAATGCTATTTACCCCAAGTCAAATGTCAACAGAAAAATAACTAATTTAATTCTTCTTTCCACCAATGGTATATCCTTTGCAGCTGTTCCCATACAAATCCCTCATATGCTTTTGTCAATGAAAATCTAAAATGTGGTCTCCCTATATAGCAGCTTGTCATGAAAACAAACAAAAAATGGAGAAATATATAGAGTAAATCATGCTTAGAAGAATGAGCTCAGAGATGCACAGCAACCGTCTACCTTCTTCCTACACTCTTACATACTGAATCTTTCTTCACAAATATGCCTTTAACTCAGCCAGCAAAACTTGAACAGTGCTACTGTAAAATTAGTTACATTTTCTACCAATGTAAACAATGCAATCCACAACTACACCACCATAAAACAACTCAATTGCCTTTATTACTCAAATTACCTCAACTGCTGTCACCATAAAATAACATAACATTTTACTAATCCCAGATAGCTGCCAATTCCTTAAGGATTTTCTTCAACTGTATACTGACCTTTATCACTCCCTCCAATAACTCTTACTATGACTGCCTTTTCTTTCACTATGTTACTAAAATCTTGAACTCCATATGATCTTCCATTTGAAATATCAACAAACTCAACCACTTCAAGTCCTTATTAATATCATATTCCAATATTTATTTATTTATTTTATTTATTTACATTTGTTGACCGGGAGTGTCCGACTGGACGTAGGTCCATTTTCAGCAGAGGCCTAGGGAGAAAAGCTCCAGTTTAAATAAACAGACAGTAGTTACACTGGATTACATAACAATTAACAATTTAACATAGCAATTACTTACAACATATTTACAGATGAAGAACATAGTACATCAGTGGACAACTAGAATCTTTATCTGTGAAGTACATAACAGACATTAACAAATGTTACAATAAGAAGTTCCTGCTGTATAATAAGTACTAGGCTTATGAGCATCTGAGCTTTCTATAATCAAGGTAGTTAGGGGAATGGAAATAAAGGTAGTGGTTGGATGGGGTGGGTGATATGAGAGTGGGAGTTGCAAGGGCATAGCCAGCATGTTTTTAGGTGCGCTTTTAGTAAAGTTTTGAAGTACTTAATACATATAATATATATATATATATATATATACAAAACATAGTACTTAATACATATAATATAATGGTGTATTATACCAAGTATAATACTTGGATCTGTCAGTGTACTTCTCACCAGATAAATCTACGCTGACTGTGTTAGCCTCAACTCCATCTGAATTTTCTTTTTCTTGTGCAATCAGGAGCTTGCTTTTTAACTGTAACTTCAGTGCCCTTGGTTAAGTACCACTATGTTCCTCTCACTGAACTATTCCCCTTACCCTTGATCACCCTTGGCGTCCAATCAGTGCATGCTCTTTTACAAGTGTCACCCCTCAAAAAAATACTGTATTTAGCTTTAGGTAGTGAAATGCTTTACTGCCATTTGCATGAAGTTATCATATTGCATGCTCATACATTTCCCATGACTGCTAAATCACTCATTATTATGCAATATTCTAGTGTGCTCCTTACCTTATGAACAAGCATCGTATGATATTCTATAATGTGTGTCTATCCTATGACACTAAGAGGTCAATTGTATAGTGTATGTTTTAACTATGTTCATTCAACTATATACTATATATATTCCTTGCAACTTTTTTGGCACTTTTCTGTCTGGACCTCCACTGAAAATGGATTTCAGACATTTCCTGTAAACAAAGGGAATTAAATACATAAAATCAGTTAATTGTACATGTCACAAATGTGAAAAATTCTTTGTAATGTAATAGGATCTCTTTTACATCCTGTTTTTAAGGTTCGATAATATGTCATCCACCAGTATCTGTGGTATAGATAATAGCTTTTTCTTATTATTAGATTCCCTGACTTTGTGTACTTGACTAAAGGGCAGCAGCAGCTTCAAACCCTGCATACAATGGGTGGGATTCCAAAAAGGTCGTACACTGAGCTTCACTGAAATCTTTCATGTAATTATAGGAGCAGTGTTATAAATAGTACTCATATGTGATTAGTAATGTTTTAGTAATATTGGCAAGGCGGATTTTTATATAGGTTCATAGGTTCATAGGATGATACTAGGCAATTGGCCTGGAGGCCCTTATATGTCTAGCCAAGAATTTTGCCTATTTCCCCAGAAAGTCAGCATTTGTTTCCCCTGTCCAGCAGGGACACAGATGGGATCCCAGTGGTGTATTTTCTGTTTCCCATCCAGTCATCCAGGTTCCTCTTAAAGAGTGGTAGAGAGGTACGCTGCTTGACATGGAGGGGAGTCTATTCCATAGATGGGGAAGTCTTTGGGACAGAAATCTTTCTGCCAATAAGTTCTACTAATGTCACAGACCAGGTTGAGCTCTTGCATGTGGGTTGCATGAGTGGAGTTTGACTTACAGATATGCAGCAACTTCATCAAGGCTGGGTCTAAGATGGCCTTGTATGCCAGATACAGGTCACCTCTGAGCAGTCTGTATGAGTCTGAGTAGAGGGACAGGGCTTTTAACTTATCAGTATAGGACAGGTGTTTGAGACCCTGGATTTTCTTGGTCAGAAACCATGGTGTCTCCAGCTGCTGCATGTGCTTGGAAAGGGAATGCCAAAGGGGGCATTATTTTCAATAATGGGTCTGATAAGGGAGGAGTACAGGGATGTTATGACCTCCTTCTTCCTGGATGAAATACCCTTACTTATGAGGTGGACCATGTAGAAAGCCTTCCTTACAACGGAGGCAATATAGTGGTCAAAAGTCAGGTTGCTATCAATCTGGGTGCCCAAGTCCCTCACAAATGATTGCGTGCTTAGTACATTGTTATTAATCTAATAATTAGTGAGGACTCCATTTTCCCCAAAGGGGATAATGATGCATTTTTTGTCATTCAGTTTGAGGCCATGCTTCTGGCACCAGTCATTTGTCTGAGCAAGGGCCTCTTGGAGGATGTTCATATCACTAGGGGAATTTAAGACAGCACCCAGCTTGCAGTCATCTGAAAACATGGTCAGCCACAGACCACTGGTTTTGGTTTGCACCTCAGAAAAGTATATTCCAAACAGTAGAGGCCTAAAACCGATCCTTGGGGTACACCGCTCGTTACGTGTCTACTACCAGAGGTGGCTTCCCCTATTTTGAATGAGTGGGTTCTATCAGTGAACCAGTTAGCTACCCATCTGGTAACATATGGGTTGATGCCTAGCTGGGAGAGTTTATCTATTATGCCTTAGTGGGGAATAGTGTTGAAGGCTTTGGCTAGGTCAGGGTAGGTGGTGTGCACTGTCTTCCCTCATCCATGACTTTGGTGACTGCTTCAAAGAAGTTAACCAAGTTTAACAGGCATGATCTCCCTTTGACAAAGCAAAACTCCATGGGGTCAAGTGTTTATAGGTTACCAATGTCCTTGTTTATAAGGTCCCTGATAATGCATTCCATGGCCTTGCAGATGAAGCTAGTTAGGCTGATGGGCCTATAATTGCCTGGGTCATTCCACCTTTGTGTAGAGGGATCACAGTGGCTGTCCTCCATTCAGCTGGGATGAAGCCAGTGCTCAGGCTTTGTTTGAACAGATAAGTATACATACCTTAGTATCAGGCAACTACACAATCTCCCTATCTAGAGGTAATAATCCCATATATGTAGGTGTCTCAGAATACAACAGACGTATATTAGATATTACCTCCATATTTAATTCTCTAATAGTATACATAAGTAATGGGTCTCATTGGCATGTAATGCTTCAGAATATTATTCTCTGAAAAGTGTGTACCTGCCGAGGACTAATAGCATACACTACCAATACACAGAAACACTTGCTAATCCAATGGCATGTTTCAAAATTTTGGGAACTTGCAGATCAAGCCATCTACATTGATGCAGAGGGATGGAAACCTGACAATGACAATCCAGGTGCCAATGAGACCTGCCAGGAGAAATGTAAGGATAATTACAATATGTTGGACTGAAGCAGGTAGCCCTTGGGCCCATGGGCATTGGTCAAGACCAGAATCATGAATGCATGTGAACTTGATAAATGGGCAGACCATGAGGGTGTCTTGTCAGTTTCTGAAGGGCACTCCTAAAGAGAGGCCACACATCATAGCTCACTATCACCTTATGAATTCTGCCAGAATATAGGGTTAGGTCCTTATAATACTGTTTCAAGCCATCCTTTGTAAGTGTCTTTAACAACTCTTAGGTCCACTCTCCTCTGGCACCCAACTGTACCCAGCTGTTAACTCTAACATAGAGGCATTAACCCCAACTATTAACTCTAACATAGAGGTGTTAATCATATGAATTAAACTGAATATCTTTCTATCAGGGAGAAGATGGGCATAGACAAGACACATACCTACAAAAGTCAGCTCAACCAATGTACCCTTCATGGATTTGAAAATAAAAACAAAATATATTGCAAAAGAAAAAGCATATGATGCAGGACTTACCAACAGATGGTGTTTAATTGCAAAATCCTGAACTTTGCTGGTATGTCTAGAATATTCCAGATAAATAGACCACCACAGAGTATAGCCACACCTGGATATACCTAAATTTGTTATCTCTTAGCATGTTACAGTCTAAGTAGTATGATAACATGTGTTTATAGTTTTGAACAGTGTACCATGTAAAGCAATGTGCGAAAGCAAATCAGTAGTGGTTTATACATGCCGGTACTGTTGTACATTGTGAAACTGTAACAGTGTACTCATATACTGATAAAATATAGGTATGTAAGTATGGAACTTGGAATACAGCTTTAATAGGTGTTGTTAAAGTATTACCCAACCACCCATGAGTTCCTTTTGCACATTTGCAGAAAAAATATTTGATTAGCTAACAGTTAAATGTGTTGTACAATGTACTGACAGCAGTAGCATGCACAGATAATATAAAATATGTTCAGCAAACAGTATGTTTACTAGACAGTGTAGCAACAACATGTGCAATGAATATTATAGACCTTTTCTACTTTTTTATTAACCCAAGTTGCTTGTCAGACAGCTCAAAGTACAGAGGTACAATTTACAGATCAATTTGGATCTCCTATATCTGTATAAATAGGTGGAATAGATATGTGTTCAGCTATTAGTTAGCATATTTCCCATGAGTCATTATCAGATACCTGTATATATGTGATCCTGTAACAAAATTGGATCCTAATGTGCATTGAGAATGTGCTTTGATTATACTATATTTGACTATTCTGTTATGCACACACTATACAAGCATACATCATTGTCACCATAATTGAAATGAAATGTTGCATATAGTCAATGTATAACTATAGGCTTAATTAAAAATGTATCCTTTATTACTTATCTAAGGCTCTTTATACATGTTGTTTGGTATATACTGGTCTTTACATTCACTTTAGGTATAGTCAAGTTAG
Source organism: Protopterus annectens (assembly GCF_019279795.1). Lineage (NCBI taxonomy): Eukaryota > Metazoa > Chordata > Ceratodontiformes > Protopteridae > Protopterus > Protopterus annectens. The sequence goes on from NC_056734.1 coordinate 907,803,887, forward strand.
TTAAACATTATTCTAACAAGATGCAGAAATTACTGATTTAGAAAATAATATATATATATATATATATATATATATATATATATATATATATATATATATATGTATATATAAATAAAAAACACAGAGCAAGTTAATAATAGCCGAATTATGTTTAGATTTTCTGTAGACTGATTTTTAGATACTATGTATGAAGCAGAAACAAAAGCAGTCTTACAAGAAGCTGATATTTTTATGAACTACTGCAGCAAAATGTATTTACAGTTTCCACAATTCTATTAAAGTTTTTTAATATGTTTTATACATGCGGTAACTATGCAGTATAACTATACAATATATGAAAGATGTACCATACTTACAGCTGTACATCCTGAAGTTGGGAATACATAGTGCTAATTTAGATTATTGAACTCATAAGTACATTATTATAGCCATGTGACAATGACTCCTGGGCCATATGTAAATTAATTGTTGTGACATTCTTAAGCTGTATGCCAATAGAAAACTGATTATCTCAGACTATGTTATACACTTTAAATATGCACTGTTTTTTGGTCACATGTCAACAGTGTACCTTATTATGGCACTGCTTCCCATAAACCACATCACAACATGTAGAAATTTCAGAAGAGCATTGCTGCTCTACACACTTCTCAGGACAATGCTCACATCTGACAGTAACACTACAAATGCATCAATGACATACTGTTATACCTATTACAATGCACATGCTGGCACATCAAACCTTTGATGCATTACGCGATAAAAGGCAAAAAGTTAAGTGTTTGGATTTATCTCTGCGTATTATGGACTGATATTCTAAAAAATTTCTCCTTGGGACTCCCAGAGAATTTTTAATGCATGCTTTATGTATTAAAGATTTGCTAAGTTTGCAAGGAGTCATTATAGGAATAACTCACGCCTGGGTGTGGGTAATGTTAGATTTACCCACGGTTGGTGTGGTTTCGTCACAAGGGCGAAGCCTGAGTGGCCAAACAAAGACAACCTTGGGTAAATCCAGCATTACCCACACCCAGAAGTGGGTTATTGCTATTATGCAATGACATTATTTAAGAAAAAAAATACTTACTTTTCTTAAATAATGGCATTGTATAATGTCTCCTTGCTGCCCTTCCGCAGCTGTCTGGTATTCTGCAGCAGTTCTGATGTACTGTGCATGCATATGCTTACGCAGTACATCAGAGCTGTGGGTGGAAGCAATGGAGAAAGCAAGATCTCCATTGCTTTTTACAAAGTGTCTCGCTATGTTAAACCCATTTAACATAGCGAGACAGCTTTAAAAAAAGCAACAGAGAAAGGAAGACCCCCCCCCCCGTTACTTTTTTTAAAGCTGTCTCACTATGTTAAACTCCTTTAACATAGTGAGGCAGTGTCTAAAAAGCAACGGAGATACTGCATTCTCCATTGCTGGAAAAAAAGACTTATACTAATGGAAAAAGTCCGGGTGACCGGACCTTTATTCATTAGTATAAGTCTGATTTACAATCAGTGTACACGTTTTGGAATATTAATGGGGGGTCATTCTATAATGGAAAATACTCAATATAATTAATCCCTCAAATGAAATAAAATTCAACCAACTGTCAAAAAACACACAAAACAAAGGCAGCAGCTCTTAGAACAACTAATGCAACACAGTATTGTTAAAACCAGCAGTAAATGTTGAATGTTTTTACCAAAAAAGATAGACCAAGTGACAAAATATCCGTTTTATTCCACAGAGTTTAGCGCTTTCATTCCTAGTAGAACTTCATCAGAGCACAATTAAAAAAATAAGGCATCCACATTAATGCAATCTTAAAACCAATTAAAAAAATCACATGTCCATTCCTACCAATAGTATCACTTGAACTTCACTTGAAATTTAATTGCTTTAATTTTAAAACTGGAAGTAAAGATACAGGGTCATTCAGACCAGGAAAAAAAGTTGCATTTATCACTATTTGCCACTTCAGTTCAGCCATGTCTAGATCATCAACCACCCTCCCTTGCAAATCTTTAACAACTCTCTCCACTACCATGAATTTAAAAGTGTGACTAGAGTTATTACTAATGTGTCTATACAGTGCATTACTCAACTTACAATTTCTAATATAAGCACTGTGCTCATACATGCAATCGTGCAGCCTTCCCATAGTTTTTCCTATATAGAGACTTGTACACTGGTTGCACGATGCCAAATAAAAAATATTTTTTGTGTCACAGTTGAATTTTCCTTTTACATAATAGGTGACATTCCTCACAGTAAAATGATCACAGGTCATAATGCTTGGACATTGTGAACATGCTCCACATTTTCTAGTTCCATTAATTTGCATACCAATAGAGCTATTGGAGTGCCTAAACTCTAATTGCTGTTTTAAAGACACCCCCTTTCTGTATACGAATGTTGGTTTACTACCCATAATATCTGTTACCTTACTATAAACATCCGTATCACTTGCAAAAATACACCAATTTTTTTTCAGTTGTGTTTTTGATAGCCCTGCTGTCCAAACTATAAGTGGAAATGAAACTCTTCATGTTGTCATTGTTATTGACCCTCTATTCACTTTTTGTGCCCACTATTGTTAAACCACAATTTCCCAATAATGGTAAAAATATACCATTTTGTCTTTTTCTAACCACCTCACACTTGATTTCTTCTAAAAATACCATTGGGTATCCTCTCTTCAAAAACACATACATAACTCTATCACATTCCATCAAAACATTGTCCATGTTTGATACCATGCATGCCACCCTCACCAGCTGGCCCTTAACAACAGCCTTTTTTGGTGCATAGGATGCCAGCCGGTGTAGTACAAATAGGTGGTAGAAAACATAGGTTTTCTATAAATGTAGGTCACAAACTTCCCCTCAATGTTGTCCTTAGATAATGCAGTATCTAAGTAGTGTATAAATTCACTACTAAAATGTGATGAAAAGGACAAAACATCTACTGTGTTGTCCAAATAAGTAAGAAATTGCTCCAATCTTTCCATGGTATCATTCCATAGAAGGAAGATATTGTCCTAAAACCTAATATACATACCCCAACTTGGAACAAAGGGGCTATTCAGGACATATCTATCTTCCCACTCAGCCATAACATAATTTCAAACATGAGGGCACAGGCTGCCCCTATTGCCACCCCCGTAACTATACAACTGGCCTTCAAAATGTATGTAATTATGTTTAAGGACTAGTTCCATCAGATCAACCATAGCAGCTGTTCTCCAACTTGTCATTTTAAATATTTTGTTCAATTGTTGTTCAAAGAAATCCAAATCATCCCTATGAGGAATCACAGAAAATAAGTTTTTGACATCAATATTAAAAAATATGCCTTCTGGGTTAAAAGCTGTCTCACTTATCTTACTCAAAATATCCCATGAATCTCTGCATATCTGTTTTATTTGACCAACTCCCTTTTTTAGGTTTATGTCCAAAAATCTAGCTATTGAACTTGTCTTTGACCTCCCTCCATCAACAATGGGCCTAAATGGAGGGTTATTGATGTCTGAATGTATTTTCGGTATTCCAAATATTTGTGCTATTATTGGTTTGTCATTTAACATATACCTGTATTCATTGATAGAAATCTGTCCCTCAGTTACCATATCTAAGAGTGTCCTATCTATTTTTGCATAGGCAATATTAATCTCACACATAGAAACTTCTTCATAAGTTTCTGTGACCAACAGTTGATTCATTTTGTTTAGATAATTGATTTTATCCATTATAATCAAGCCTCTCCATTTGTCCAGTTTCATTACCCTGATGTCATAATCCTCACAATCATCTCTTAGTAGATCTTTTTCTTCTCTGTTTAAGTTCACAAAATCACATTCATTTTTATTACTAAGTATGTTGCGTATATCCACCTCACACACCCTTTCAAACTGTTGAATGAGACCGTTCATAGGGGGGTTAAAAGTACTAGGCTTGTATAATACATTCTCACATTTACCATGGTCACCCAGAGTTAGGCTTAAATTCAATTTACAGCAATACAACTTCAAATCTATTAAACTTTCAACTATACTTGCTCTTTTTGCAGGTACAAAGGTTAATCCTTTTGAAAGTAAGTTGGCATGTTTAACTGTCAAACATTTCTGAGAATAGTTGAACAAGTTAAAATCACCCTCATCATTAGTCACAGTAGTGAAAAAAGACACACAACTACCAAAGTCACTGGCGGCTTCCACAAGTTCGTTTAACTCCGATACCACTGTTTGTAATTCTTCAGTTTCACTCCCTCTCTCCTGTACTGGTCTTTGTGACCATTTACAAAATGTTCTTTCTCCTTGTTCATTATTCTCTCTGACCTGCAAACCCCTCCGTTCTCTAAAGGGACCTCACAGCCATTGGAATTGTTACGCTGAATCGTACTGCTGTTTTCTGCAGATTGGGACTTGACTTGTCTGCCCATAGTATATAAGTTCCTGTTGATGTTCCCAGGGAAACCAGGCAGACGAGGATATGCTTTATTGTTGGCATAATGATCCAGATCTCTGTTGAGTTTTTTAATTTTATTGTGAAACATGTTGTTACATTGTTTATCAATTTTAGGAAGTAAATTATTGTAGTTGGTCTCATAATCACAAAACACAAGATGACCTTGTATTTTTCTGTCCAATTCATCTATTGATTTGATAGTGATTCAAGTTCAAGACCATTATACTTGCCCATTATTCTAAGGATGTCACAACCAGTTTTGTCAAATAGTTCATAAAGTTCAGCTAACATATCGTTTTTTTTCTCTGCCCCATTAGGAAACCGCCGTATTCTGAGACTCTTTGGAATGCATTTCAAACAAATGCATTCTGTCAAATATGCATTCTCAACTTGCAGTCTTTTAAATTGAAACAGCTGTTTGTCAAAGGACCGCAACATGTCAGCCAAACATTGTGGTTGTTCCCTGTGATTACCAGCAGTACTGTCGGTATTCACCTCTACTTCGCCGTTGAAAAAATATTTGCTCACCTTCCATTCATTAATCAACCACACACTGCTGGAGTTAACACCACTCTCATTATCTCTTAAGCTCCTTTGACTGCACTGTGTTAAAGGCAAACACAAACTAGATACAATGGATTTGCTCACACCAGTATTGTTTGCCCTCAATTCAGACACTTGTTTATTGATAGAATTTACTTGCTCAATGAGCAAGGTGAGACTTATGCTGTTCTGTGTACTTGTAGTATCCATATTACTGCCCAGCCTTGGTGAAGACATCAACCAACAATGAATGGAAAAACACAACCAACTGTCAAAAAACACACAAAACCAAAGCAGCAGCTCTTAGAACAACTAATGCAACACAGTATTGTTGAAACCAGCAGTAAATGTTGAATGTTTTCACCAAAAAAATATTGTTCAAGTGACAAAATATCTGTTTTGTTCAAATGATACTATTGGTAGGAATGGACATATGATTTTTAATTGGTTTTAAGATTGTATTAATGTGGATGTGTTGTTTTTTTTAATTGAGTTCTGATGAAGTTCTACTAGGAATGAAAGTGCTAAACTCTGGAATAAAACAGATATTTTGTCACTTGGACTATCTTGTTTGGTGAAAACATTCAACATTTACTGCTGGTTTCAACAATACTGTGTTGCATTAGTTGTTCTAAGAGCTGCTGCCTTGGTTTTGTGTGTTTTTCGAAATAAAATTCAGCTATTAACAATCTGAAAGAGCTTCTGATATTAATTCCAAAGTCTCAGCTTTTTTTCAGCTAAAGATTCTTTACAGGGATCTCAGACATTGTAGACATATAAGAGAGAATAAATTATTGCCTGTTTTAAGACATCATGATTCTTGGGTGGGTACACTAGTTTACTCAATAATGCAAGAGTCTGTGTTCTGAGGGCTCTTTTAGATTATACGCACTTTACCATAACTATCAAAATATATGCTGTGTTGGATTTACTTCATATCGTCAAAACTACACAAAATCAAATCCCATTACATCGAGACAAAAATAATGAAACCTCCCTTACGCAAAATATCACATTGGCAAAAACAATGCCCGGGAAGGAAACACTTAGCCAACATGCAAACATTACACCCAGCAAAGTAAATCAAACCCACCAAAGTGGGGGGCTTTGCCCCCACACCCCATCTAACTAAATATACCAAGTCAGAGTTTGCACTATAGTGGGGAAAAGGGCCCATACCCCCATAGTGGCCAAGTGTTTCATTTCCAGGATGTTGTTTTCACTGATGTGTTTTTTCAAGTAAATGAGGTTTCGCTATTTTCATCTCCATGTGATAGTATTTGATTATGTGGGGTTTCGACAATGTGAAGAAGACCCGCTGTGTCAAATTATCTTGATTTGTCATCTCTTGCAAATGTCTGCAATTTCTTCTGTACAGTTGCCTGTTCTCTCCATTACAACTCAATACAGTTGTTTTATGTCTGATATTTCTGCCTTAAGTTCTTATCTTATGCTACTGTAACATTTTCTTCTTATAGTAAAAATGGCACATTTCTGGTATGTCTATCATAGTATTGATTTTATTTCATCTGTATTTTTATCAAGCACTATTCTGCTTTCTAGGACCAAGAGAAAGAAACATGTTGCCAGTTTTAGATCTCAACCTTCTTCCCATCATTATTTGTGAAGGTGAGAAATGTACAGTTTATAATGACATTTTTCTCTAGGCTAATATTGCAAAATGAGTGTCCATCTTGATATATCAAAATTCTTCATTGTGTTTTTCACTATCTGGATTATAGTCATCATGCCATTAGATAACTCTAAAACAGTCAAAAATACAACACTATTCTTCATACTCAGTATAATTAAATTGTCTACAATGCTGAGTCTTAAACTTTATTAAATATGTAATTAATTGATACTTCCATTTCAGAAGCATTGTTTTTTTTAAAAAAATCCCATTTCATCCAAACCTATAAGCCAAAATAGTTGATGAATCTGTTAGTCTTACCCTAAGAGCTCTACCTGAAACTATATACCTTTGAGCCTATCACAGCTGCAGCCATATGAATGTAGCCTGCTGACTGCTCCCCATATCTGAAATAGATATCTTGATTTACCCAGACTTCAGTATAAACAGTTTCCTTCTACTGATCTTTGGCATCCTAGATTCCGAAAGAAAATCCATTATTATTGCATCAAATCTCTCTACATATTTAGTACAAATCATCTGAAGCAAGTGTCTAGCCAGAAAAAGGAATACAGGGATAAGAAAAAAATTGTTTACTGATCCTTGGTTTCTTTAATTCCCAAAGAAAATCTGTTATTATTGTTTTTAATTTCTCTGCATATTTAGTATAAATAATCTGAGGCAAGTATGTAGCCTGAGGAATACAGGCAGACAAAATATTTTGTTTAAGGTAATCCGACTAAGAAATTTTAATCTTAAAGTGTCTACTTAACACTAGTGTTTGTGAGTAACTGTAGAGATGGCTTTGTGTTTTATCAGTTATGCCTTGTAGCTTATAGGGTATTAAAATCCTTATATATTTACATTATTTTACTACCTTCATAGGAATCTGAGATTGATGCATTAGCTGCAGCTCACAATCTTTGCTTAAAGGCCAGTACAAAGAAAGTGATGACTGTGGTGGGGGGTGGGGCAAGATGGAGAGTGAAGTGAAGCTGAGCATAGCAAGGCAAAGCAGAGCAGGATCTAACAGATTCCTGCATGAAAACTATCAGTCAGGATCGACAAAATGTAAGTAAATGTCTTAACAGATTAAGGAATGCAAATGGCTGTGGCACTGTAGAAAGCTAACAGGAAAAGATAGTATGAACATGAAAAATAGGGAAGATAGTATCAGGAAGAGACAGAACAGGACAGAGTACCAAATATTAGTATGAGTGAGGTAAAGGTGGTAGAACATGGCCAGCCCAGATGGGAAAAAGTAGACAGGGATTTAGGAGTCAAATATAAGTAGCAAACAGGGGACAATCAGCAGCTAAAAGAAGATTAGTAGGTCACTGTGCCTTACTACTGAGCGGCAGGCAGGAAAGTGTCCAGGCTACAGCTGTGGAGTAATAAATAGGCTCCAGTAGGAAAAGAGCAAGGTATGGAAGGTATAAGACTCATCAGTACTCATATAATAAGATAAAAGGAGGCAGTTGTACTCACTGTAGGGCAATAAATACCTACAACAGTGAAATTTGTCTACACAAATCCAATAAGTACCAAACTAAACCACTACAATAGAAGGAAGGTCCTTTCACAAAACACTTCTTTGTGACTTCTCTCATTCTATTAGATGCCGTCTGCAGCCAATCTAATTGCATGCCCTGACACTTCTTCACAGACTTGCCTGCTGAACCAGTAATGTCACCATGCATGATGGGTGCTTAAGCCTAGCATTGCAACACTTAAGGCATTTCTTTGTGACCTCTATTACTGTATTAAATGTACTCTGAAGTTGAATTAACTGGGAGTCTTGACCCAGCTTCAGAACCTTGCCTGGTGTCACCAATAAATTCACTTTGCAAATGGGATAGGGTTAGAGCCTAGGGTAGTGTCCCTCTCTCATTCTATTAAATGACCTTTGCAGCCAAATCAATGGGGAGCCCTGACCCTGCTTTGGAGTGTTATCCAATAACATCACCCTGCAAAGGGGATGAGGAGACTTGAGCCTAGTGTTACTGTACCTTAACTTCCTTGACCCAATATAATGCTATCTATTCTACTATGATTTTTATGTAAGGACATTATATAACCACTACTAAACTATTTACTGTACCATTTTATACTCTCCCTAACCTTCCCTACTGACATGTAATATAAACTACTTATTCAACTTTCATATTTGTAATCTATCTCCACTTATGCTATTCTTGACTTTTCTGGCCATCATTATAATTCTTATTATTTTGTCATGTTAAATAGTTATAAATAGCTGATGTTTTAATTGAATACAATCTGTTTACATGTATAACTATTGTAACTCTGTTTTTTAACGTCATTCATTACACATTAATTTTATATTTGTAGTTTTTTGTGGAGCTCCTCTGACCGGACTGCGACAAAAAATGTTGCTGCCCATTCAGACATTCCCAATAAACAACTGTTTATTAATAAATATCTAACTAAATGCATACATGCATGCATGCATACATATATACATACATGTACTAAAATATAAAAATTGCAAAATGTGTGGTAATTTCCCTAAATTAGCTGGTTGGTATTAAATGGGAATGGTTGGGTTCCATATGTCTGTTAGGTGTGTCACTTACCTAAATCAAAATATAAGCTTGTTTTATGTGGAGTTTGAATTTCAAAACTGTTATACTGAATTGGTTATTCCTCAAATGTCAATCAGTTTCAGTGAATGAAGGACCAGTAGGTATTCCCTCATTTTTGTGAGAAAAGATGCAGGAGGACTGCATCAGGAGTAGGGTTATCTGGCCAAGATGCTTGATGGACAGCTACATTTTCTGGGGTAGAATGTAAGCAGTTGGTGTAGGCAGAGGAGGTAGCAGTACATGATCTTGATCTACCTGCTTTGTAGGTGCACCCACAGTGGAGACAGAGGAGTAGCAAGACTGGGAATGACATTGCCCTTGGCACATGGAAGCAGAAAGCCCCATGGAGACAGTGAAGGTCTCTGGTGCCTGTTCAATATGCCATTCAATTGAATCAGACAGCAGTCATCCTTGTGTGTGCCATTACAGGCTGTACACCAAACCAGTTCTTTCTGCCATAGCAGTGTTGTCATTTGTGCCTAGATGATTGCCATGTGCACCCACTGTGCAATTCCAATTGTGGTACTCAGTCTGGACAATGAGCAGAAGCCATTGCATTCACAGCCATTATCCACCACTCCCAACTGATGTCCTCATGCATTAACAGGTGATGATGGCATTCCCAGTGTAGGGCTTCCAGACATGAACTGTCCTTGCATGCTTACTAGAGAGTTGTTGACAGGTTTCACAGTCAACAAGGCTGTGTGACTGGACAGTGGTGGCACTGTAACATCCAAATTTGCCAGTGATGACAGATATAATGTATCCTTAGACTGTGATATGTTTACACCATCATCATTAATGCATTGCTGACATCTGGCATATCCTATTCCACAGTGGAGGATCCCATTACCATAATACCTGTAAAAGCAGACAGATAAATACCCATTTCTAAAACTGCTAATAACTAGCAACACCACTTGACATAGGTAAAATTTTGTGCACTCCTAAACATTCAGTGTAAACAAACACATTTTGCAGTGTATGTCTTCATATATACATCCCAGATATGTCAGTAGGGGAGATATGGTGGTCTTCAACATGTGATGTCACATCATTTTCATGCCACAACATGTTACTGACATACAGAAATTTCAACCTGGTGCATTCCCTACAGAGATGTGAGATGATATGACCAGTTCAGTAGGCAAATCCTTACCTCCATTAGGTATCAGGGTCCTTTAATCTCATGAGAGGGACACCAGGAACTTCTCCATGGCAATGAGTGTAGTTCCTGATGGAATATCCCCACCTATGACAATCCTCCCCCATGCAATAACCAGGATTTCATACAGGCATGCAGGATTGTATTGGTGACACTGAAACGGACCAGTGATTCTGATCTGTTGGGGCTACTGACAGCATTAAAATCACAACTAGCTGAAATTACACATGTTTTCAGAAGGCTTGGTCAGTTTTATCAGTGCTCCGAACCCAGTGATAGGGCCTTGAGCAGCCTGCATAGGACATTTACTTACACCTTGTATTCTTTTAGTGGACATTCCAATTGTTGGATATGCCTGGTTAGATTCATACCAAAGGGGCATTGTACTCAATGATAGGTCTAATGAATGCTGAATACAGTGGAACAATGACTTCCTTGGACTTAGATGCCATACCTTTGTTTATAAGTTGCACAACATCAAATGATTTCCTCACTACTACTGAAATTTCACTCACTCAAATTTCAGAAGGTCAAGACAAGGACAGTGAAACTTCAAAAAGCCGAGCTCCTGGTACATCACAATTTTGCTCTGGGAAACTATGCCCCTATATTTTGGAAAACAACACTGTTTACATCAAAAGGAATGGTAACGTGACTTTACAACAGCATCGTAATTATTTAAGCAAGAGCTTGGTTTATGTTGCTATTTGCCAACAATGCAACAATTTTTATATAGGGAAGACCACTAACGCCTTTAATAAACACATTTACAAACACCTATATGACATATAAAAAGGTAACATGAATAATGCATTAACAAAACATATCCATGAATTTCCCAACCAGTACTTTACATTCAGTGCATTGGAACAAATATTGAACCAGAGGAGGGGGGGGACCTACCCCATTATTCCTTGAATACAATAAGCTAGTGTGGCAACTGAGATGTGATGCCACACACTCACCTGGACTCAATGATATGGCCTCCATTTCTAGCTTACTAAAATTAAAGGCAGATTTTCATATTTGAAAACATTCTCAAATAAGTGGTATTTAATAGGGCTTGTGTAAATGAAGAGGCTATGGCCAAACTTGCTTATTGCACTTTATTTATTTTATTTATTCTATGCTGCACAAACATACCTGATTGTATTGAAGAAGGTACTGTAGTGTTGTAGTGGATTTTATTTTATTTCAAATGAATGTAAAGCTTTTAAGACATGCGTTATTCAGGAATCATGTGACTTATTTTGTATAAAAGAAAGTGATGTTTTATGTGTTGGATGGTTTTACGCCAACAAAAGCGCTCATATTAAAGTGTAGTCTGTTCCTGTGAGTTGGTCTTCGTGCTTTATTATTTTTTAACTCTCTATATATACACACACACACACACACACACACACACACACACACACACACACACACACACACACACACACACACACACACACACACACACATATATATTTAATCATATCATGTATACAAATACATATATAGATATACACACATACACACATATGTGTGTGTGTGTGTGTGTGTGTGTGTGTGTGTGTATATGTACACTTACAAATATAGAAATATATTCAAATTTATACATTTAAAAAACAAACAGGAATATCTCTGACAAGGATATTTTCTGTAAAGATTTGATGCAAGCACATTGATAAGAAAGTGCGGCAAAATAAAATGAAATCTTTTGTATTTCATAGGGAAGACCCCTGCACTCACCCTATCCCTGTTACTTTTATATACTAACTCTGAGGTTATACAACAATGTGAAAAATGGAAAACTTCTGAAAATCCCTGAAAAACATTCTAAAACTATATCTTATACCGAATAATTAAAGACCAGTGGATAATGCAAAAAAAAATAACCTTAATTCACATGTTGACAAATGAATCACTGAATGAGTAAAAGTGCACCAATATATACGTGTGTGTGTGTGTGTGTGTGTGTGTGTGTGTGTGTGTGTGTGTGTGTGTGTGTGTGTGTGTGTGTGTGTGTATATATATATATATATATATATCTATATATACATATACATATATATCTATATATACATATATATATATATATGTTTCTCTGTATCTCTCAGTGTCTCTCACTCTTTATATATATATATATATATATATATATACATACATATATATATATATATATATATATATTTATATATATAAGAATATATATATATATATATATATATATATATATATATATATATACCTATATATATATATATATATATCTATATATAAAGATACATAAAAAAATATTTTAAGAAAATGGTATAAAGCATATTCATCTAGAAACACCCTCATTGTCCCTCTATTATGCTGCATCAGTTACTTGAAACTGTGTATTATTCGGCAGAAAAAGAATAAATATAGTTCTAAATTTCTAACCACTTCATACTATGATCATTACCAACATGGGGACTCTATGCTCCACACCAGAAGTATATCCCTCATTGGTAAGATCAGACCATAAATTAATTTCACTGGATGTCCACATCCCGACCCCACCCCCAGCCCAGAAAACCACAGTGAAAAACTTCTCAAAAGCGAACTTCTCACTTCTCTAAACCGAAGTGGAATCCTTCAAGGCCCCAGGGCCAGTGGAAACTACGGCCCAAACTGCAGAATCCTATATAAACGCATTCTACGGACATCTCCAGGAATGCATGGCTCATGCTATCCCAAACAAAACCTAGACCCAATCATCCAAAGGCAGGTGTCCAGTCTGGTGGACCCCTGCCATAAATAAACTTTACAACAGAAGGAGGAAGCTACTACATGATAGAGCAAAATCCCTAATAGGGAAGGCATCTCTGATCAGTACTAGCAAATAATTACGATCCCTCATAAATTCCTCCAAGGCCAGCTTCGAGAGAAAAATTGCACAGGACACCAAAGACAATCATAAGTCTTTTTTCAGTTATATTAGGAACCTGGGATGCAACTCCCAGACTTGTTCTGAGTTGATTCTAAACAACACAAAATACACTGAACCCACAGACATCGCCAATATCCTGGCAGACAGGTTCAGTGCAAACTTCTCCACCCCCTCCCCACCAAAAGAGCAAGTATCTATCCCAGAAAAGGGTTGCCTCCCAAACATCTCTGATGCTCAGGTGAAGGCTGTCCTCTCCAAAGCAAAAAACACTGCTTCCATGGGACCAGATGGCGTCCTAGGTTGCGTCCTACATGAACTCCAAGAGGAACTAATCCCTCAAATAAAACAGCTATACAATCTCAGCCTCACTACAGGATATGTGCCCACAGAATGGCGTACAGCAACAGTGGTCCCACTCCACAAAGGTGGAGCCTCTACAGACCCTGGAAACTATCGCCCCATAAGCCTGACTAGTTTAGTCTGCAAGGCTATTGAGAGGATCATCATGGAGCTCATAAACAAAGACATTGGGGACCTACAGACACTAGATCCTACCCAGTTCGGCTTTGTCAAGGGCAGATCCTGCCTTTTGAACCTGGTTGACTTCTTCGAAACAGTCACCAAAGCCATAGATGAAGGGAAGGTAGTCCACACAGCCTATCTGGACCTTGCAAAGGCATTTGACACAATACACCACTCGGGCATCATAGATAAGCTATCCAGCTTAAATATAAACCCCTATGTCACAAGATGGGTCGCAAACTGGCTCAAAGACAGAACCCACAGAGTGAGAGTTGCTGATGTCAGACTCGAAACCGGTCACAAGTGGCGTCCCACAAAGTTCTGTCCTGGGACCACTCTTGTTCGGTATATACTTTTCCGAGGTACAGGCAAACGTGGGAGGACTATGACTCACCAAGTTCGCAGATGACTGCAAACTGGGTGCCATAATCGACTTTCCAGTTGACACAAACATCCTTCAAAAAGGTCTCACAGAGACAGATAACTGGTGCCAGCGCCATGGTTTAAAGCTAAATGCCAAAAAATGTATAGTCATACCCTTTGGCAGAAACAATGTGCCCACAAATTACCACATAGGCGGAAACCCATTAAGTACAGAGAAAGTTATTAGGAACCTGGGGACCCAAGTTGATAGCAATCTCTCCTTTGAAAACCACATTGCCAAAGTGGTTAGAAAAACCTTCTACATAGCCCACCTCATCATGAAGGGTTTCACATCTAGATCAAGAGAGGTAATCGTGCCCCTTTATTTATCCCTCATCAGGCCCATCATAGAATACAATGCCCCTTTTGGGATGTATCTTACCCAACACCTGCAGCAATTAGAAAGACCCCAAAAGTATCTCACCAAGAGGATCAAGGGTCTCAAACAGATGCCATATGCTGCTCGGTTAAAAAAACTAAAGCTCTACTCAGTTGCATACCGCCTACTTCGAGGCGATCTATGCCTGACATACAAAGCTATGTCAAATCCAGAATTAATGGACATGCTCCACCTCAGTAAATCTAAATCCCTTAGAGCCACACGCTCGAGGGACTTGAACCTCAGCAAAGAAATAAATAGAACTTGCTGTAGGGACAGGTTCATAACCCAGAGGCTCCCTTCGCTCTGGAATAGAATTCCAGTTCATGTGAGGCAGAGCACCTCACTGAATTTCTTCAAGAAGAATCTCGATAGGTGGATGGGGGATCGTAGGTTTATCCCAGGGATTACTCCCGTGTCACTATTAGACAGAGGCACAGTAAACTAAACCTTAAAAAGGGCACAGTATACTCAAATCAAGGGGTGGCATAAGCCATACAGAATCAGGCTAAGCTTATAATTGACCCAGGGCAGATAGCCTAGTATGAACCTATGAACCTATGAACTATGCAAATGAGCTGATCTAGTGATCCAGGAAGTCAGCTGGTCTCCGTGCTGGAACAGTGTAAGGTGCAGAAATGTATTTGGTTACTAACCGAATACATTTCCTCAAATTATACAATGGAGGCATGTCAGCACTCAATAAAGCATGTACTAGAGTGGTTATGCATGCCAATGGCCAAATGTACAGCCACTGGTATGCAAAACTGCTTAAAAATTTTTCTAAACTTTAATTTCTGTTGGACGATTTCTGCTATTGAGCCCATGGGAAGTGGTATGCTAGTGGGAGGGGGCAGAAAAGTTAAAAATACGTGTGAAAACATGAACATTAGGGAATTTTGCATTTTGCCATTATAGTCAAAGGTATGCAGAAAGTGAACAGTGGCAGGGAACAGTGGTTGCTAAGGGGGAAGGCTCATGTGTAGTGCAGTAACTAGGGCTTAAGGCAGTGGGGTATGTTAATGAGGGGCCTAATACTGAATCACAAATTTCTGTTAAGTGTCAGACTGCACCCAACTGTGTAGGTGCTCTAACATGATCATGTAGGCAGAAGGATCAAGTAACATGAATAGGGGATGTGTCATGCTTGCTGTAAGCACATTGGAGCTCTGTTGGCTGGTTTCTGTTTAGCTAAGCAGAGCTAAGTGAAGGGGTGTGCCTGAGGCTTTTACTCTTATTCCATGAAATGAGTAGCATTTTCGCGCCCAGGTGTGGGCCATTTCTTGTTGTTTACACTAGCTACAGGCTCAAAGAGAAAGGATATAGTAAAAGCAAAAGGAAGTAGCCGAACAAGGGAAATGTATTACAAATCAGCAATATGGTGGTCTGTAACCCACAACGGGCCAATGAAAGCACTCAATAATACAGCTGGCAGGTGGATGCATAGCAGAAAATGTGAGGAGGTGTAAAAAAAAATAAAGGGTAACAGCAGAAAATAAAAGAGAAATGAAGTAGAAATCACTAATATGGGATACTTGCAAGTCAGAATCGACCATGCAAAGCCTATACTAATATAATACAGCTGACAGGTGGCTTCATAGCTGAAAATGGGAGGAGAAGTAGAAATAAAAATAAAGGGCAACAACACAAAATAAAGGAGAAATGAAGTAGAAATTGCTACTATGGGATACCTGTAAGTCATAATGGGCCATGCAAATATAATACAGCCTTGCAGGTGGCTGCATATCTGAAAATGAGAGGAGATGTAAGTAAAAATTAATTAATAAAAGGGCAACAGCAGAATAAAGGCAATCATGCACAATTTACCACTAATGCCTCTAACACTCACAGTGGCCAAAGCAATGTCATGAGTAATATAGCTGGCAGGTGGAATGTATCATAGCCAATCATACAGGCAACATCTGCAGCATAACAGTATAAACTATACTAACACCTTACAGTCTGTTTGTTCCCACAAACTCTGCACCATTGCTGCACACATGCTGTGGAATTTTAACTTGAAAAATGTTAGGGACTGCCATTGCTTTGATCCATCAGTATGTGCTAGAGCTGACAGCAGAGAGGAGGATAATGCTGACAACTACCACAGACCAAGGAGGAGAAGAGTGTTCAGACCCAGGGTAACTTACCAGGGGCTACATCATCTGGAGATAGTAGAGCGCTACAGGGTGGACAGAGACATACTTCAGCAAATCAGTGAGCTGTGCTGGACAAAACTCAGAAGTAGAACCAACAGAGGGGAATCCATCCAAGTGGATACAAAGGTATGTGTAGCCTTAACAATTCCAGCTACAGGTACTTTCCAAAGACCTACTGTGGACATTATGGGGGTCTCACAGGCATCTGCATCAAGTGTACTCCACCAGTTCCTGGATGCCATGCTACCACATGATGATGAGCACATTTACTTTCCCAACACCCATGAGGAGAGGACCAGAAATATGCATATCTTCCACCATGTAACAGAATACCCAGAGGTACTGGGTGCCATAGACTGCCCACACATCCACATCAAAGCACCACCCAGTGAACAGGTTAGGGTCTACATAAACCTCAATGGATCCCCCTCCATCAACTTCCAGGTCGCTTGCAATGCGCAGGGCATTATCATGAATGTGCATGCTGGTGGCCCTGGAAGCTATCATGACTCCCACATCTGGCATTTGTCACAGCTGTACCAGGCATCTGCTGGTGAGGGCGTCCCATATAGCCATCTGTTGGGGATGCTGGCTATGCACAGGAGCCGTGGATGACAACACCCATCAGAAATGCACACATACCCACACAAGAATGCCATAATGAAACACACACAAACCGGGATCATTATAGAGAGTGTGTTTGAGATGCTCAAGTCACAGCTCTGCTGTCTTGATATCTGCTGGATCCTTGCAGTACTCTCCAGCCACATGTGCACACATGTTCATAGTATGTGCCATGCTATGCAATATGATCCTGTGGAAACATCTGTAGCAGGAGCAGCACTGGGAAGGGCCACACAGTCCACCACCATAGCCAAGGTCCCCACAGGCACAGAGGGACTCCCAAGAGGAGGCCCCTGAGCCTGCCCCCATAGGCAGATGGAGAAATGCTCAGTATGCACATGCCTTGGCAAAGAGCCAATGCATAGCACACGCACTAACACTGTATGTACCCCAGAAACTGACACCTCTCTCTGACTCGCACACAAAGTAAAATGGATGACACACACACATCACACTACCTGTAACTTACCATGTATAGGCAGTGTACTGTGTGCATCCAACATACATGGCCCTCAAGCACCATCCTCACAACTGCTGCAAGCACAAGGTAAGTCAATTTTTTTAACAATAAATGAATGGAATAGTATGTTTTGCTAGTATATTTATGGTAATGATGTATGTATGTAAGGGAATGGGGTGGCTTACTGGGATAGCAGTACACAACTGACAGTTATGTCGGACATCAGGAAATGTCTGGCTAAATCCGGCCTCCACACACTATGCTGTAGTACCCAAGGTGGCAAATCCCACTGCAGTATATGTGTGGGGACAACTAACTCTGGGTTCATATGTCACAGGCATGGATGTCAGGGTGGGGGTCGCATAACCACCCCTCACACCCAAACAACAAGTCATCTGTAGAAAATCTCAAAGAAATGTCTGTTAAAGGCACACAAATGGTGGCAATTTTGAATTACCCTCCCCCCCTACAGACTCACATAGTAATAGCACAGCAGGACCCGTGGTTGCAGTAAGGATATGAAGGTTAAGAAGACTGAGGCTCAAATGTATACCACTACAATCTGACCTGGGGTCTGTATTTATATGCCTCCAGTTTCTAAGACAGGGCATTATAGTATGGTAAATGGAACCAAAATGTAAAGCAAATACCAGCACAGTCTGTGCAAATGTGTACAGTTGACAGGTGTGCCGCCCCCATATACCCACACAAATGCAGTGATATATGTTTGTATGGAAATAGCAGAATAGCACACATTGGCAGGGCTCTATCAATACACATGACAACATGTTGCCTGTCCACAATATGCAGGGATCAATGAGCTATGTGTATGTGTGGTTAATACTGTCTGGATTTGGCAAGCACATTCTCCTGGCAATTGTCTTGTACTGCCTTAGGTACAGTGCTGCCTTTCACAGGGCCATGTGTAGATAACTGCAGTGCCAACTACTATGCATGTCAGTGACACCCACTGCTCTGCCACTGACATACCTGGAAGTCACAGTGCTATGTGGAATATACTAAACATATTAGTGACACCTTGAAGGATGTTTAGCAGAGGTGCCAGGGATTTTGTGAATATAAGTGCTTTGTTGTACTGTTGCCAGTGGCTATTCTCAATAATCCTTTTTCTTATGTTTGCTTTTACAAATAATGGACCTGCCTGCACAGTTAAATGTACTCTACACCCGCAACCATAACTCCCAACCTCTGACAGCAAGATGTCTGGACAATGGCAAAAATAAAGGTGGAACAAAGGTACAATGATAGGCATGTGTTGTAAATATCGCCCTTACATACTGAGAAAGTTGGTAGGGTGAGGGGTTTTCAGTAGCGGAAATGGACTGAAGGTTGTGTATTCTGAAACATTAATGTCTGTATTATTTTGTAACATCACACTTCAGTCATATGTAACTAACTTGCCATAAAAAACACATGTTTGCATAGAAAGGATGAAACCTCTAGCCAAACACCTGGACAATCTGCCCAAAAATGTACAGGTCAGAGGTATGCACACACAAGGATATGACATAGGTTCATAGGTTCATAGGATGGTACTAGGCTACCGGCCCTAGGGCCTATAAAAGCCTAGCCATAATAATTCCCTGGTTATTTCTTCCCACACTATTTACTTCCCTGGACCCCTGTCTAGCAGAGTGACTGATGTGATCCTGGGGTGAATTTCCTTTCTTCCATCCAATCATCAAGGTTCCTTTTGAGGAGGGCCAAAGAGGCGCTCTGCTTGACATGTATGGACAGTCTATTCCAGAGTCTGGGCAGTCTCTGGGTAAGGAACTTATCCCTCCAGCATGATTTGTTAATTGTGATGACAAGGTTTAGATCCTGGAGTGTGTGGCTCTGAGGGATTGGGATTTCTTTAAGTGTAGCATGTCTAACAGCTCTCTAACAGCTCTGGGTTTGACATGGCCTTGTATGTTAAGCAGAGATCAGCTCGGAGTAGACGATATGCAACAGAGTATAGCTGGAGATTTTTAAGGCAGTCAGCTTTAGGCCTGTGATTCTTTTAGTGAGGATTTCTGCGGCCTTTCCAGTTGTTGCAGATGTCTTGAGAGGTACATACCAAATGGGGCATTGTATTCTATAATGGGTCTAATGAGGGATGAGTACAGTGGGACAATTACCTCCTTTTTTCTGGATGGAAAGCCCTTAGTGATGAGGTGTGCCACATAGAAGGATTTCCTGACTGTTGTGGCGATGTGGTTATTGAAGGTGAGGTCACTGTCCACCTGTGTCCCTAAGTCTCTTATCACACTTTTGGTGTTTAGTGTACTGCCACTTATGTGGTAATTCACGAGTACATGTTTTTTCCCAAAGGGGATAACTATACATTTCTTGGCATTGAGCTTGAGCCCATGGCCCTGGTACCAAGCATCTGTTTCTTTAAAGCCCTTTTGTAGACTATCCACATCATTTGGTGATTCAATAATGGCTCCCAGTTTGCAGTCATCTGCGAACTTTGTTAGCCAGAGTCCCTTAGTGTTGGCCTGTACTTCAGAGAAGTAGATGCCAAACAAGAGAGGTCCCAGGACTGAACCCTGAGGTACTCCACTTGTCACTTGTCTGGAGCTGGATTTGGGGTCAGCTACTTTTACAGTGTGGATTCTGTCTGTAAGCCAGTTGACTACCCATCGAGTGACGTAGGGATTAATGCCCAGCTTAGTAAGTTTATCTATGATTCCAGAGTGGGGGAATGGTGTCAAAGGCCTTGGCGAGGTCCAGATAGGCTGTGTGGACGGCCTTACCCTCATCCATGGCTCTGGAGACTGATTCAAAGAAGTCAATCAGGTTCAGGAGACAAGACTGGCCCTTCACAAACCCAAACTGGGTGGGTTCCAGTGTTTTAAGGTTGCCAATGTCTTTGTTTATAAGTTCCATGATAATTCGTTCGATGGCCTTGCAGATCAGACTCGTCAGACTGATGAGGCGGTAGTTCCCGGGATCCAAGCTGGATCCCCCCTTGTGGAGTGGGATAACTGTAGCTGTGCGCCACTCAGTGGGCACGAAGCCTGAGGTGAGGGTATGATTCAACATGACACTTAGGTGAGGTGCCAGTTCATTTTGTAGTTCATGTAGTACACAGCCCAGGATGTCATCTGGTCCCATGGATGCTGTATTCTTAGCTTTGGAGAGTGCATTTTGTACCTGTGTGGCAGGTAAACATCTCAGGTTAGAAAGATACCACACAAGCAGGAGATCCCCAGCCAGTATATCACCAGGTTGCTGGACTGTTTTCACAGCTGTGTGTCATTACTACAGTGCCTGAAGCAACAACTCACAAATGGCCTTGTTGGGCAAGAATTTACATAGCTGCCCTCATAATATTGGTCTATGCATCACACAACTAGTATTCCTCTGGTAAAGCACTGCGGTGATCTGAGGATGTTTGACACTAGGTAATGACGCAATACATTGGAGTTTCAAACTACAGATATGTCAGAAAATGTCTGCTAAACAAAAGAAGTACCCTGATTAAACTCCTGTGTACTCCTGAGAGGTATGGCTGTAGCACACAAAACCCTGGGCTGGAGTACACCTATCTCTGGAATGGAGTCCCACGCTAACTATAGAAGGTCACACTGGGCATGCTCCTAGACGGTCACACTGGGCATGCTCCTACACTTAAAGAATCACAGAGCATGTTGGAACCCACATCAGAATGTATGACTGTATTGTTTATATATGTCCATGCATACTGACAGCTATGTAGACCTCAACTGTCCCCACACACACACATCAGACAGGTTTACCCTAAGCTAGCTGTAGGTGGCCCATATGTGATATATCTGCATCTGCTGCATCAGATACGTACACTTTTATATATGGGCAACAGATAACATATGTCAAGCATACACCCACAACTGAGAGACAGAGAGACAGACAGTAATATAGACAGAGACACAGGGGGACACAGACAGAGTGAGTCACACACATGGATACCCTGAGTGGCATACAGTGATGTCCTGCTCTGGACAGTGGCATACCACTTGTAAACAGTTGCACGTGCCAGCATAAAAGGTGAGCCCCGTTGTGTAACAGTATTGAGGTTGAGTTTATAATATCACATCACCTGCCTATGTGTGTGTGTGTGTGTGTGTGTGTGTGTGTGTGTGTGTGTGTGTGTGTGTGTGTGTGTGTGTGTGTGTGTATGTGTATGTGTGTGTGTGTGTGTGTGTGTGTGTGTGTGTGTATGTGTATCTGCATAGGTCCAAATATTAGGAGACTCTTCCCACTCAGTACACTTCACATTGCACTATTTCATAAGATGTGCCGCTGTCATTCACTTTAGAAGTACTATTGCAGAGTGATCACCCCTTTAAGGTCTGTAGTGCATGTGATAACTACATAACTCTATAATATAAATAACTAGATAGGTAGGGGTTCTAACTTCAAGACTGAAAACTGTGTATGTGTGTGTGTGTGTGTGTGTGTGTGTGTGTGTGTGTGTGTGTGTGTGTGTGTGTGTGTGTGTGTGTGTGTGAGAGAGACAGTCGTGTATGTGAAAATCAAGATGTGTGTGTCTGTTTTTTTGTAACTGAAACAGTTTTAGGCCATTCCCACCCACAACACTTCCCAGTGCCCCAGTTTATCAGTCTTGCTGATGTCATTCCCCTTATTGTTACCTTTGGCCAGCTATCAGCTCCATAGCATGTGTGATACGTGTGTAACACTATAGTACAAATCAATAGATAGACAGGGGTTCTAATCTCAGGTCTGATTGTATGTTTGTAAGAAAAACTGTAAGTCTCACACCCACTGGCACCTTTGGCCAGTTGTCAGCATTGGCAAGCTCTGTAGTGCATGCAATAACTGTGTAACACTATTGTACAAAGAGATAGATAGGCAGGGATACTATTCTCAGATGTGGCAAATGTGCATATGGGGTGTAAGTGTGTATGTTTGTAAAAAGTAGTATTTTGACAAGTTTCACACCCACTGGCCTACTTTATCAAGCCTGCTGATGTCATTCTCCTTAACAGCACCTTTGGCCAGTTGTTAGGCTGGCAAGCCCTGTAGTGCATGCAATAACTATTTAACACTATAGTACAAAAAAACTAGCTAGGCAAGGGTTCTATACTCAGATTTGGCAAATGTGCATGTGGGGTATAAGTGTACATGTTTGTATGATGAAGTATTTTGATAAGTTACCCACCCACTGGCCTACTTTATGAGTCATGCTGATGTCACCCCCTTATAGGCACATAGGTGTGTACTAGGCTAATGGCCCTGGAGCTGTTACAAGCCTAGGCCATACACGTGCCCTGCTATTGTGCCATGTGATATTAGTTACCAGTGTCTCCATCAAGAAGAGCCACTGGAGTGATCCCTGGGGTGAACTGTCTTTTACCCGTTCACTCATCAAGATCTCTCTGCAACAAGGTCATCTAGGTGCTTTGCTTGATATGTATGAGAAGTCTATTCCAGGGCATTTGCAATCTCTGGGTGACGAACCTGTCCCCCCAGCATGTTGTATTGATTGTGTTAATGAGGTCAGGGTCCCTGCAGTGTGTGAGGTCACTGCAGTGTGTGGTGTAGAAAGAGTGAGATATGCTTAAATGTAGCATTTGTAAAAGAGCCGGATCAGACATGGCTTTTCAAGTCAAGCAGAGATCACCTCTAAGTAGGTGACATGAGACAGAGAATAGCTGGAGACTTTGGAGCCTGTCTGTGTAGGACAGGTGTTGAATGCATATTATCCTCATTGTGAGATACGTCTGTGCCCTCTTCAGCTACTGCAGGTGACTACTGAGGTACATGCCAAATGGGCCATTATACGTGATGAGTGGTCTAATGAGGGAAGAGTACACAGAGATGATGATCTCTTTCTTCCTGGATGCAAAACCGTTGGTAATGACATGTACCACACTGAAGGATTTACTGACCACAGTGGAAATATGGTGGTTAAAGGATAGGTTGTTGTCAACCTGTGTCCCCAGATCTCTAATAATGCTCACAGTATTCAGTGGGCTCCCGTCGATGTGCTACTTAGTGGGAACTGATATTTTACCAAAGGGGCTGATGATGCATTTTGTGGTGTTAAGCTACAGGCCATGGTTTGCACACCAGTCAGTAGTCTCAGTGAGGTCTTTGTGAAGGATGTCTTCATCACTTGTGGAGTTAATGATGGCTCCCAGCTTGCAGTTGTCTGTGAACTTGGTCAGCCAGAGTTCCTTTGTGTTGGCCTGCACTACTGAGAACTAGATGCTGAACAGGAGATACCCAGGACTGATCCCTGTGGGACTCCACTCGTGACTGGTTGGCAGTCTGACTTGAAGCACTCTACTTTCACAGTGTGTGTTATATCTGTGAGCTGATTTGCAAACCCCTAGAGATACAGGTGTTAATGCCTACTTTGGTGGGTTCAACCATAATTCCTGACTGAGGAATGGTATCAAGAGCCTATCCACATTGATGTAGGCTATATGCAGTGCCTTACTGTGAAACACAGCCCTGGTGACTGACTCAAAGAAGCCAAACAGGTTGAACAGGCATGTTCTCCCTTTCACAAAGGCAAACTGTGTGGGGTCCAGAGTTAGGAGAATACCTATATGTTTGCCAATCAGGTCCCTGATATTGCGCTCCATAGCTGTACATATCAGACACGTAAGGTTAATGGACTGATAATTCCCAGGGTCTGTAGTTCCTACACCTTTATGGAGAGGGATGACTGTAGCAAAATGCCATTTGGGAAGGACAAATCCTGAGATGAGGCTGTGACTGAACAGACCACACAGATGTGTTGCCAATCGTCTCTGTATTTCATGTAGAACACAGACTGGGATTATTTAGGGTGCTTTGGAAGCTGTATTCTCACCTGTCGACAATGCAGGTGTATCCTGGGTGGAGTATTCCTGGGTGCCTGGCATTCCTCTGCCATTCTGACTGTTCCTTGGGAGGGAGGCAGAGGTGAAGCTGCCACTGAGTGTGTTGGCAAGAATGATGGCAATAACTGTTGGCACAGTGTATGAGGTAGCATTGTGCAATACCTCAGAGCACATCTGGGTATTGATGTGGAGTTTCTTGATTTAACTATCAAAGGATTTGTGATTGTTGTCAGTGTCTGCTGCAATTCTGCCATCATAAGCATCTTTAGATGATTCCTTGAGGGATCACAAGTTGTTGGTGAGGCTAATAAGGGTGTAATACCACTTCATTGTCTCCACCTTTTTCTGCAACAGTTTCTTCCTTATGTTGTACAGCTTATTAATGGCGAGAGACCACCAGATTGGCCTCCAGTGTTTGGAGGCAAGTGTCATGGTTCTGTTGGGTATGGCTAGTTCTACGTATTGATGTGCTTGTTTGTCTAGTGCATTTGTGTATGATTTGGCAATCATGCAGGTATTTTTCATTGGCATGGGTGCTGTGAAGTTAGCCACCTCTGTTCTTATGAGTCCAAACTCAGCTGTGGAGAAGCTGTTCAAGGTGGTTACTTTTGCAGGGGGTGTGGGTGAGAAATGGATTTCTGTGGTGATTACTCTATGTTCGATCCAACCAGGTAGTGATTGACTACTCTTGTCAAGCAACGATCCCATATATTAGTAATCAACACAGGTCAAGGATGTTGCTTCCTCTACTGGGCGTCAGTATGAGCTGGTCCACGGCACTGGAACTGATGTATTCCAAGAATAGTTGGCCCTGTGTATTGATGCATGAGTATCTTTCCCACTTGATGGAAGGGTAGTTGAACTCTTCTAATATGTGAGTGTTGGGTTGGACCGTGATAGATTCCAGGGTGCTAAGGAATGTCGATTGAGAGTCTAGGGACATGGTTGTTGACCTATAGCAGGCTATGACTTGGATTTCACTATTACACAATGTCAGTTGTGCCTGACGTATCTCAGATGCATTATACTGGGATACTTCTCTGGATGTGTGCATATCCATTGTCAATATGGAGACACCACCGCCATTGGAGATGTGGCCCATGTTTTGGGGCTGACTGGTGTGGAATGAGTTGTAGGCTGGTTGTGGAGGGGTGCTGCCTGCTGCTGTAAAACAGGTCTCCATTACAACACAAATGTCAATGTTCACAATTTTGAGGAGTGCTGTGAGTGGTTGCATCTTGAGATGTAGATGTCGTGTGGCGCAGCATGATCCACTGAATGCATATATGTGTAGCTGTTATGGTGGTAATGGGATTTGGAACACTACTGAAAAAGCCACTATAGTGGTGACAAGACACTTAGCCAGTACCAGGGGTAATAGATGCAGACCATCTGTGGCAAGCCATTGCAGTCTATCAATCGTGTCATCCCAAGCAGACAGATACTGGATCCCATGAGAGTGACACCAGACATATAATCCAATTGTTGACGTCAATTACTTGTTGTTTGTACTGCGGTATCATTCACGGTGACAGTAGTATACTGCTCAGGGCTACTACCATACCTGCCTGGCCCACATAATCGGAGAACTCCACCATGCTTCTTTTCATATAGACCATGGATGTGCATTTGAGGTCATCCACACACACATGGACAATGACAGAGTGATACTTGTAGTTATGGACCCCTTAGCATCCACGTCCCAACCCACCCTTCAGTAAGGAAACCTCCAAAAATAACTTCTCCAAAGCCAACTTCATGCTACTCAAGTCAGAAGTGACAAACTTCATGACACCCATGCAGACGGGAACTGAAAGTTCAACTGCTGAATCCTACACTAAGGCACTGTACAAGCACATCCACTCATGCATAAATCGTGCCATCCCAAATAGAACCAAGATGCTCTCATACAAAAAAAGGAAGCCAATCTGGTGGTCCCCTGCCATAAACAAACTTTACAACAAAAGGAAGAAACTGTTGCAGAAAAGAGGAAGATCCTAGGATGCAAAAAACACCATTACCAGCCTCAGTAAGAAACTGAGATCCTTCATAAAATCCTCCAAAGCTAGTTACAAAAATAAAATTGCAAAAGATTCCAAAGACAACCACAAGGCATTCTATAACTATGTCAAGAATCTAAATGGCAATGCTCAGATCTGCTCTGAGCTAAAACAGAATGGCATTAATTATACTGATCCCAAGGATATTGCCAATATCCTGGCAGATCAATTCAGTGCCAACTTCACCCCCCTCTCACCCCCTAAATGGCCCATCTCAATACCGGAAGATTGCCAAATTCTGGTAACAACGGCCACACAGGTAAAAAACGCACTCTCCAAAGCTAAGAATACAGCATCCATGGGACCAGATGACATCCCGGGCTGTGTACTACATGAACTACAATATGAACTGGCACCTCACCTCAGTTTCATGTTTAATCATAGCCTCACCTCAGGTTTAGTGCCCACTGAGTGGCACAGAGCTACAGTTATCCCACTCCACAAGGGGGGATCCACCTTGGATCATGGAAACTACCGTCCCATCAGTCTGACAAGCCTTATCTGCAAGGCCATGGAGCGTATTATCATGGAAATTATAAACAAAGACATTGGCAACCTTCAAACACTGGACCCCACCTAGTTTGGGTTCATGAAGGGCCGATCTTGTCTCCTGAACTTGATTGACTTCTTCTAATCAGTCTCCAGAGCCATGAACAAGGGTAAGGTGGTCCACACAGCCTATCTAGACCTTGCCAAGGCCTTTGACACCACCCCCCACTGTGGAATCATGGATAAACTTACTAAGCTGGGCATTAATCCCTACGTCACCCAATGGGTTGATAACTGGCTTACTGATAGAACCCACACTGTAAAAGTAGCCGACTCCACATCCAGCTCCAGACAAGTGACAAGTGGAGTACCTCAGGGTTCGGTCCTGGGACCGCTCTTGTTTGGCATCTACTTCTCTGAAGTACAGGCCAACACTATGACTCTGGCTAACAAAGTTCGCAGATGACTGCAAACTGGGAGCCATTACTGAATCCCGAAATGATGTGGATACTCTACAAAAGGGCCTTACAGAAACAGATGCTTGGTGCCAGAGCCATGGGCTCAAGCTCAATGCCGAGAAATGTATAGTTATCCCCTTTGGGAAAAAACATGTATCCATGAATTACCATATAGGTGGCAGTATACTAAACACCGAAAGTGTGATAAGAGACTTAGGGACACAGGTGGACAGTGGTCTCACATTCCATAACCACATCGCCACAACAGTCAGAAAATCCTTCTATGTGGCACACCTCATCACTAAGAGCTTTTCTTCCAGAGAAAAGTAGGTCATTGTCTCACTGTACTCATCCCTCATTAGATCCATTATAGAATACAATGCCCTGTTTGGTATGTACCTCTCAAGACATCTGCGACAACTGGAAAGGCCACAGAGATACCTCACTGAAAGAATCACAGGCCTAAAGCAGATGCCCTACATTGACCATCTTAAAAAAACTCCAGCTATACTCTGTTGCATTTTGTCTACTTAGAGGCGATCTCTGCTTAACATACAAGGCCATGTCAAACCCAGAGCTGTTGGACATGCTACACTTAAAGAAATCCCAATCCCTCAGAGCAACACGCTCCAGGGATCTAAACCTTGTCATCACAATAAACAAAACATGCTGGAGGGATAGGTTCCTGACCCAGAGACTCCACAGACTCTGGAATAGATTGCCCATACATGTCAAGCAGAGTGCCTCTTTGGCCCTCTTCAAAAGGAACCTTGACGATTGGATGGAAGAAAGGAAATTCACCCCAGGGATCACGTCAGTCGCCCTGCTAGACAGGGTTCCAGGAAAGTAATTAGTGTGGGAAGAAATAGCCAGGGAATTGTTATGGCTAGGCTTGTATAGGCCCTAGGGCTGATAGCCTAGTACCAACCTATGAACCTATGAACCTATGGAGTGACCTGACTGGGTGTGTTATTTGTTGGATTCTGGCATCTGATTGAAAGCTGACAGTTACCTTCTCCATGTTAAAACTAGTGAATGACACATCTGGGTGGCTTACAATTGAGTAACCTATGATGACTGTGTCAGGCAAGGTTGAGGGGCACACTCTGTATGTGAGATATGTATCCTGTGGTTTGTGTTGTGTTGTGGTGCTTGAGTGGGTTTCTGTCTTGGTGGTTGGTTCTGTTTGGGTAAATGTCTATTGAGTGCCACTGTGAAGGTGGGTGTCTGGTCATTGTTTGTATGTTACAGTTGTGATACTGTATGTTCTGGAGGGGTATGTGCTCCATGTGGTGTGTTGCAGGTGTTGACTCTTCTTCTCCTGACCACCTAGTCCAGTCTTCACTGGAGATTGCATATCTTCCAATTTGGTGATATAGGGGTATCTCTCACAAGTCTGAGTGTTTGGAT
Source organism: Protopterus annectens (assembly GCF_019279795.1). Taxonomy (NCBI): domain Eukaryota; kingdom Metazoa; phylum Chordata; order Ceratodontiformes; family Protopteridae; genus Protopterus; species Protopterus annectens. Next base: position 907,833,017 of record NC_056734.1, read on the forward strand.
TTTAGAGGAGAGTGTTGTCTGTGTACATGAGGCAGTTTCAACAGTGCCTCAGAATGCCCAAGTGCACCAGGTTAATGGACAAAAGCACAGAGAAATTCACTTTAATCATGCCAGGAGGGGTGATCATAACTACTAAGTACTGTAGCTAATTCTCTGAGGAACAGCTACTGCTGATGGCTCTCAAGTGTGCTAGACTACTTGATAAATAAACCTGTTGAAGTGTAAAGCTATTAGGCTATTTGAAGTGCAGGAAATAAACAACTAGCAAGATCTACGGGAAAGACTGAAGGCAGATTTTCTGGCATCTGTAACAGTTTACCTCAGCTGTGTAATTATCAGGACCTTTGGCCAGTTGATAGCCCAGTAAGCTCTGTAGCATGTGACATAACTGTGTAACACTATAATACACATAACTAGATAGGCAGGGATTCTAATCTCAATACTAGTAAGTGTGTGTGTGTGTCTGTGTGTGTGTGTGTGTGTGTGTGTGTGTGTGTGTGTGTGTGTGTGTGTGTGTGTGTGTGTGTGTGTGTGTGTAAGACAGAGAATCATATACTGTGTGGGTATACCATTTTGATTTGTGTGCCACCCTGTAAATGTCCCGTCACCCTACTTTACTAGGCCTGCAGTCATTCACCTTAGAAGTACCTTGGGATGAGGAGAAATCATGTAAGCTCCATGGCACATCTGATAAGTATGTAACACTATAGTAGAAATAACTAGATAGGTAGGGGTTCTAATCTCAATACTGACAACTGTTTGTGAGTGTGGGAATCATATATTGCATGAGTTATACCATTTTGATATGCGTACCCCCTGTAAATGTCCCATCACCCTACTTTATTAGGCCTGCTAATGTCATTCTCCTTAGAAGTGCCTTCGGACTAAGAGAAATCATGCTAGCTCTGTGGCATGTCTGATAAGTGCGTAATACTATAGCAAAAATAACTAGATAGGTAGGGGATCTAATCTCAATACTGGCAACTGGTGTGTGTGTGTGTGTGTGTGTGTTTGTGTGTGTGTGTGTGTGTGTGTGTGTGTGTGTGTGTGTGTGTGTGTGTGTGTGTGAGAATTATATACTGTGTGGGTTACACCATTCTGATTTGTGTACCACCCTGTAAATGTCCAATCACCTACTTTACTAGGCCTGCTGTCATTCACCTTAGAGGTACCTTAGGACTAAGAGAAATCATGTAAGTCTATGGCACATCTGATAAGTGCGTAACACTATAGTGGAAATAGCTAGATAGCTAGCGGTTCTAATCTCAATACTGATAACCACGTGCACGCGTGTGTGTGTGTGTGTGTGTGTGTGTGTGTGTGTGTGTGTGTGTGTGTGTGTGTGTGTGTGTCTGTGTCTGTGTGTCTGTGTGTGTGTGTGTCTCTTTGTGCAAAGATCATATCCTGTTTGGCTGATACCATTTTAATTCGTATACCATCCATGCCTGTTTAACACCTCCCGATTGCGTTACTTTATATAGCGTGGTAATGGCATCTGCCTCACATGCATCATGTTAAACCTTTGTGCAGACCATACCAGCCCTCTGTATAGATGTCTATGGAATATCCAGATGTTTAGGTTCACAGGTGTGTACTAGGTTAATGGCCATGAAGCCTTTACAAGCCTAGCTAGAGTTTTACCCTGGCATTGTGACACCTGACATTAGTTCCCAGTGCCTCTGTTGAGTACACCCAATGGAGTGATCCCTGGGGTGAATTTTCTAGTTCCCATCATTTCATCAAGATTTCTCTTGAAGAGGGCCAGTAAGGTGCTTTGTTTGACATGTATGGGATTTCTATTCCATAGCATGGGCAGTCTCTGGGTTATGAACCTGTCCTTCCAGCATGTTCTGTTGATTGTGGTAATGAGGTTGAGGTCTCTGGAGCATGTGGTGCGGAGGGAGTGGGATTTCTTTAGATGTAGCATTTCTAACAGAGCTGGGTCAGACATGGCTTTTTAAGTCAAGCAGAGATCACCTCTAGGTAGGCGGTATGAGACAGAAAATAGTTAGAGTTTTTTGAGTCTGTCCATATAGTACAACTATTTAAGGCCTAGGATCATCTTTGTGCGGTATTTTTGCAGCATCTCCAGTTGTTTCAGGTGTCCAGTGAGGTGAATGCCAAATGGGGCATTGTACTCAATGACTGGTCTAATGAGGGAAGAGTAGAGGGAGATGATGACATCTTACTTCCTGGATGCAAAACCCTTAGTAATTAGATGTGCCACACAGAAGGACTGTCTGACCATAGTGGCACTGTGGCTGTCGAAAGAGAGCTTGCTGTTAACCTGTGTTCCCAAATCTCTTATAACAACTTCTGTGTTCAGTGGACTATCTTCGATGTGGTAATTTATGAGAACCGAGTTTTTACCAAAGGGGATGCCGACACATTTTTTCGCATTGAGCATGTCAGCATCACTTGTGGAGTTAATAATAGCTCCCAACTTGCGATCGTCTGCAAACTTTGTCAACCAGGGTCCCTACATTTTGGCCTGGACTTCAGAGAAGTAGATACTAAACAGGAGAGGACCCAGGAATAAACACTGTGGGGACCCCAATAATGACTGATCAACAGTCTGACTTGGAGTCAGCTACTTTCACATTATGGGTTCTGTGAGCAAGTTTGCAACCCACCTAGTGATATAGGGGTTGATGCCTAGCTTAGTGAGTTTTTCTATGATTCCTGAGTGGAGAATGGTATCAAAGGCCATGGCCAGATAAAGGTAAGCTGTATGACCACTTTGCCTTCATCCACAGCTCTGGTGACTGACTCAAAGAAGTCAACCAGGTTAAGCAGGCATGATCTACCTTCTACAAAACCACACTGTGTGGGAATCAGAGTTTGGAGATTCCCTGTATCCTTGTTTATTAGGTCCATGATGATGCGTTCCATAGCTTTGTATATCAGGCTTGTCAGGCTAATGGGGTGATAGTTCCCAGGGTCTGTATTCGCTCCTCCTTTATGGAGAAGGATGACTGTAGCAGTGCACCATTTGGTAGGGACAAAGCCTGAGGTGAGGCTGTGATTGAACAGGGCACATAGGTGTGGTGGCAGTTCACTCTGTCATTCATGTAGAACACAGCCAGGGATATAGTCAGGTCTCATAGAAGCTGTATTCTTGGCCTTGGGCAGTGCTGTTATAACCTGTGCAGCAGTAATACTGGGTGCCTGGCAATCTACTGGTATTGCAATTGGTCCTTTGGGGAGGGAGAGAGGGGTAAGGTTGGCACTGAATCTGTTGGACAGTATATTGCCAATATCTGTTGGCTCAGTATAGGAGGTACCATTGCACAGTAGCTCAGAGCACATCTGGGTATTGGCATGGAGATTATTTATTTTATTTATTTATTTATTTATTTATTTATTTATTTATTTATTTATTTATTTATTTTATTTTACATTTGTTGACCGGGCTAGTCCAACTGGATATAAGTCCATTTTCAGTAGAGGCCCGGGGAGATAAGCTCCGCTAAACAGATAATAGCAACATTAGGTACAATACAATTTTAAGACTAGAATGCAATTTTACATAGCGGCTTAGTAAGCATATAACATGCATATTTAAAAAGAAAGAAAGCAATTATTTATGAGGTAGAGACATGATTGATACAGTAGAAAGCTTGCAATGCAAGTTCATACTCTGTAAAGTTTCCTAAGAAAGACTAAGTTAAAAACAGACCTTAAGTAACTTACAGATCATTGTCTCTGAGGTTCATGAAAGAGGTAGAGATAGTGCAGTAATAGTGAGATAAGTATACAGAAGACATAGCAGGCAGGGGATTATTAGTCTGGGTTAATACATGGGCATAGCCAATGTGTTTTAAGGTATTCTTTAAGTTGCTTTTTGAAAAGTAGTGTTGAAGGAAGAGATGATAGTTCAGTGGGAAGCAGGTTCAAGGCTTTCCCCACAGTGTTGGAGAACAGTGAGTGCCCTGCCTTATTGTTGGATTTATGTATGGATACTAGTAATTTATTTGCTGAGTGTAGGGTTGTAAGATTTTTGTAGGGGATGATAAAGCTAGTGAGTATTGAAGTATTACTAGGATGATAAAGGGTCTTGCGGGTGATAGTAAGTTGGTGAAATTGAAGCTAATTATGCAGTTCCAGCCATCCTAGCTGTTTTAGATTGTGACAATGGTGGGTTCTAAAAGGGGAGCCAGTGACAAACCTGGAAATATTATTATAGGAGTTTGCCAGTTGGTGATGTTGTTTTTGGACAAACTGGTATAAATGGCTGAGGCAAAGAGGAGGGCGGAGATAAGATGGGTTTGGGCAATAGTAGTTCTAGCTATTGGAGTAAGGAATGGTTTAATTTTGTAAAGGGAGCCTAGTTTTCTGTTAACTGATTTTACTGTAGTGTTGACATGTGTGTCAAAGTTAAGGTTGTGGTCAATTATTACTCCTAAGAGTTTGGTGGTTGAGTCAGGAGATATGCCTGTGAAGTCTAGTGGGGAGGACTTTTGTGTAGGAGTGAAGAGCAGTAATTTTGTTTTTTTGGGATTCAGGAGGAGGCAGTGCTCTAGGAACCAGTTTTCTACTATATTAAACACTCTTTGGGTGAGGGACTGGAGTTCAGATGAAGTGGCAGGATATATTAATATGGAATCATCTGCATATTGTACGCAGGTAGCTTGAGGAATTATTATATTTAGATTGTGGATAAAAATTGAGAATATGAGAGGGCCCAAAATAGAGCCTTGAGGGACACCAAGGGTAATAGGGAGATGTGTGGATAGATTATTTTCTCAAAGCACAGCCTGTTGCCTATTTTCTAAGTAGGACTTGAACCATTGTAATGCCTGTATATCTAGTGAGAGGGATTTAAGTATATTTATAAGAAGTTGATGATTAACCATATCGAAGGCTTTTGAGAGGTCAGTAAAGAGTGCAGATAATAGAGTATTGTTATTACGATATTTGTTAATGCAGTCAGAAAAGGATAGGAGGACAGTGGTAGTGCTATGGAATGGCCTAAAACCATGCTGACTCCAATCAATGGCACATATTCAGCCCCTGACACCTCCACCTGTACCTCACTATTCCTATCATCATTGTCAGTGTCTGCAGAGATAATTACATCATTTTCCAAAAGGGGGAGGGGAAGACAACATATGTACATTAATACCTGTACTTTGACATTGGCTGGTATACCCACACACCCACACACACACACACACACACACACACACACACACACACACACACACACACACACACACACACACACACACACACACACACACACACACACACGCTTACAGGTGAGGTGGCACAAATCTGTTACACAGACCGCACATTACCCAAATGGTGACATGCATGGCACATGGCCCTCAACATCATGCATTGCAGCCAGTTTCACTACATGTAACTAACAATATAGAGCTATGTGATGCATGATCAGTGTTAGTATGTGATGGCCATTCCCCAGCACAGACTGCACCCATGTACACATCATTACTGTTCACCTGTATAGCACAGTGGGAAGTACTGCAGAACATACCTCACAACTGCACATATCCTCACAGGATGTGTAGAAATCTAGCTCATATATTTGCACTATTTCTCATAGCCCCTGTGTTTCTCTGATACATAAGTGAGATGATCTGAGGTGTGACATCACTGATTAATGATGTACATGTGAGTGTTAGACCTTCAAACCAGCAGTGAATGTATGGGCACACAATTCCTGTTACACCATCAACCTTCTAAGCTTACAGTGGATATGATAAGTGTACACAACCCTGATAACATGCCATGTTCTTGTAATATACAAGATGAGACTGCAATAATGCATTCAAATATGTTACCTCCCTTTCATGTGACATATGGCCTGTGCAATCCAATCGATAAACAAACACGTGTTACATGTAAAATATAATGACTGCAATAGATACAATATACAATATGGTGATTGCACAAGTGTGCACACCCTTAAAATGATACATTGTTGAAGCATCTTGTAGGCGGCGTACAGCAGTCACTCTAATTGTGAAGGTGTCTATCAGCATGGCACATCCTGACTTGGCATTATATGGCCACTCTTCCATGCAAAGGTCACCCAACTCTGTCAGTTTGCAAGAGCAGCTCATGTGCACAGCCCTCATCAGGTCACACTGTTTTTTTTCTATCTGGTGTAGGTCTAGGCTCTGGCTGGCCCAATACATTACCATGAGTGTGTTCAGGTGGAGCCATTCTTAGTTAAGCTTTGGATGTATGCTTCAGTTCTTTGTCATGTTGAAGCCTGACACACCTCCCCATCCTCAGTGTTCTTGCAGATGCCTGATGGATTTTGGGCAGACGTGGGTGTTATTTGGAAATATTCAGAAATACTACCACCGTGACTACAGGACCTGTTCTGGCTTTGAAATGGCATACCCACAGCAGGCCACTGCAACCAGTGTGATTCACCATGGGGATGTTGGTCTTCGGGTTATGAGAGGTGTTGCTTGTCACCACACATACCTTTTGGTATTTTGGCAGTGAGGTTGATCCACAGTCTCATTACACCATAACACATTTTCACACCTGACTTTGGGAGATGTGATGTTCTGTACTGCAATTTGTATCCACCCCTGGAAGTGTTTAGTGGGGGAAATGTTTCCATCTTCTGATCCTACACCATAGGCCAGACGTATGCAGAATATGGGTGAGTGTTCTCACAGGTAGTACACAAGACCAGTACTAGCAAGAGATTCTTGCAACTCTCTCGGTGTTGCTGTATGTTCCCTGACAACCTCCATGACCAGGTCTTGACATACGCTTTAATCATTTTTAGAGGGACGTCAGGTTCTTTTCAACAGCACTATTGTCCCATATTCAATCCACCTTTTGACAACTGTCTCCACTGTGTTCCATGGTGTAAATGATGCTGTGGTAATGTTGTTCTACCCTACTCTTGACTGATACCTTTCAAATATGAGATCCCTTTGCTGCTTTGTAAGCTGTCTGCAAGCCATGGCTGTTACTATTGCAGGCAACTGAGCAAATGTCATGATTATTCCACTTGGACAGCAGACTGTTATTTGGTGTTACTCAGAGTGCCTTTACTTGATGGCAGGTGTATATCCAAGCAGACTGTATGCTGTCAGTAAATCACAAGCTGCTGCAATAACATATTATTTGAAAGGTATGCACACATATGCATCCAGCTTATTGTGAGGTTTGTATACTCCATATTTGGTGGCCAACAAATTGATTGGTATTACAGGTGAATTGTTCACATCAAATGTCACCTTACAGTTTGGAAAAAGTGTGGACTGACATATTGTGATCTCAATTTGTATATATATAGCACAAATACCTGGCATCTTAGCAGGGGTGTGTACACTGTTTATATCCACTATATTATCGTAATTTTTCACACATGCCCCTACCTTAGGCTGTTTGTCCACCCATTTTGTTGGTCTCTGTCCAGAGGACTTGCACTGATAGGGCATGAGGTATGCTACAGGGTTGTTACATTCTCATCAGATTGGCCCCTGTAGTGACCACTGTGATTCAATGCAGTTATCTCCAACACAAGTGAACATGCACATAAAGCAATATGGCTATGAGTGACAGTTTTGTGCATGATACATTGCATGGCCTTCACATGCCTGGGGTATTGGCAAACCACAACAGAATGATTGCATGCTCACCACCTGCAGGCTACTGTCCCACATGCAGACCGGAGGGATCTAGGTAGCTGTGGAAGGGAAGTATTGTCAGTAGACCCGCATGCGGCATTGGTACAGGATGGATGCAGCATGTCTGCACATTTACAGTACAATCCCCAATACTACACAATTTGCTGTCCTTCACCACAGATGTGCACATCTGTGCATTAGAAAACCCCATCCACAACTGCAATCTGACCTGACACATGCACATAGATACTCTACAATTACAAGTATGTCTGCTACACTAGTCTAGTAATCTACACTGAGGCCTTACCTGCACACTCCTTGTCCATTGTCTGGGTGTCACCCACCTCCAGTATGTGGGGGTTCTGTACTCTGATGTTGTACTGGGATGGGTGCCCCAAGGTACCTGAGGAGCTAGCTTTACAGTGGGTGTCAGTTGGACTGCAAGGCCAGGCCTACACCTGCGGCTGCGCAGTCCATAACCACTGCAGCAGACCTTTGCCGGGCATGGCGTATGAGGTCACTTTCACGATGCCGGACCTGCTCATATGTACATGTGGGCAGGCCAACATCATATACCCTGTGGGCAAGGTCATCCCACATGCCAGTCCTCTCCTGCAAATGTTGCTGGCTCCAGACAAACAGTATGGCATGGTTCTGTAGCATGGTTTCTATGATTATATTTGTCTCAGCTACTGAGAAAGTTGATCTTTGCTGATGCAACATTGCAGCTGGAAAACATAAAAAGGGAGAGACATCACAGGGTCTCATACATTTGGCAACAGTATGTACATAACCTGCACAGCTACATTGAATAGCAGTAGCCACCACTCACAACCACACTATACCCCTGTAACATATCAGCATTGCATCTGCTTACATTGTGCTGCTGGTCCTGAAGTGTCATATTCCCCCCAATGAGGGCTAGTTAATTTCCTACTCATGTACTCCTCATTCATGCCTGTGTCAAGGGGTGACATTGGCCATCTTCCATGCAGATGGGGTGTGGCTGGTGCTAATGCTTGGTGTGACTACACTGAGGAATGGAGTTAGGAGCACATGCCTGAGTTCATGTAGGATGCAGACAGGGATGTTATCAGGTACCATGGATACTTAAGTTTGTTGTCTTTCAGTAGGCAATACATACCTGCTCACTGGTACTGAGGGGAGGGGTGTGGTTGCTGTGCATATCCAGCTATAGTGCTGCTGAGCCGGGGGGATGTTTGCCCTAAACTTATCTGCAGCAGGTTGCCTATAGTTATGCTGTGTGTATATGTGGTCTGATTAGCCACTATTAAAGAGTGGGTTGGTTTGTTGCCTCAGAGATTGCAGACATATGTGAAGATGGCCTTGTGATTGGCCTTGGTGGATGTGTCAAATTTGTACTCATAGTTAACCTTACAGTACTCCACCTGTGACCGTATATGCTTGTTCAGACAAAGGCTGACTTGATGCAAAGTTGGTACGTGCTCCTGATTTGCCATGTCCTGCCAATATAGGGACCAAGTCTGTGGTTTGTGTATTGCTGCTGTCCACCACAGGTATTCAGCCTATATTGAAGGGGTTGATGTTGTCCTGCTGGGTATTGCTGAGGCCATAAAGCTATGTAGGTGCCCACATAATATTGTGTTGTGGGCCTGGGCACAGCTGTTAGCTCCAACATATGGGATGACCTTCATGTGGGCCTTGTCCATTTCCCTTGCCTGTGCGGGGGACATTAAGGAGGTGTGCGAGCTACAGCTTCACAGACAGTAGGTGGAAGTACCTTACAGGACAGGACATGTGGAGACAGCCTAATGACATGGTGGACAAAGCTCCAGATTTTGGTACAGATTGTATGTCATTACTGCTGTTATACACATGGGGGTTTCTACATTGACAGGGTTTGTCTGGACATACATTTACTGGGTGACTTGACATCTAACAGTGACATGCCGCTGACATACCTTTCAACTGGCATGTTGTCCACAGACTGGCCAGATGTTTGATTATTATGCTTGGTCTGTTCCTCAAACAACATCTGGTTTTGTGGGGTTGGTAGGATAATTTGAGGATTGTAGTCTGTAAGAGTTGTCATCCATTGGTGTTACAGACATCATATTCTTCACGGATGTGATGTTACAACAATACATGTAACAGCAGCTGCTGTTTCAGTTTGTAACTGGAATTATAGATAAACTCACTAAACTAGGTATAAATCCCGATGTCCCAAGATGGGTTGCCAACTGGCTCACTGATAGAACCCACACTGTGAAAGTAGCAGACTCCAAATCCGACTTCAGACCAGTGACAAGTGGAGTACCACAGGGTTCAGTCCTGGGTCCTCTCCTGTTTGCAATCTACTTTTCTGAAGTACAGGCTAACACAGAAGGTCTTTGGCTAATGAAGTTTGCAGATGACTGCAAATTAGGAGACGTAATTGAAACTCCTAATGATGTGGACATCCTACAAAAGGGCCGCGCTGAGACAGATGCCTGGTGTCAAAGCTTTGGCCTCAAGCTTAATGTGAAAAAGTGCACTGTCATCCCCTTTGGTAAAAACTCTGTACCCATGAGCTACCACATATGTGGTAGTCTACTTAACACTGAAAGTGTGATAAGAGACCTTGGGACACAGGTGGACAGTAGTCTGTCCTTTGATAATCACATCACCTCAGTAGTCAGGAAATCCTTCTATGTGGCAGACCTCAACACAAAAGTTTTCTCATCCAGGAAACAAGAGGTCATTGCTCCCCTCTACTCATCACTGTTTAGACCCATTATAGAGTACAACGCCACTTTTGGTATGTACCTCACATGACATCTACAACAACTGAAAAGGCCACAGAAATACCTCACAAAGTGGATTACTGGCCTCAAAAAGATGCCGTATGCAGACTGTCTCAAAAAACTCCAGCTTTACTCCATCGCATATCACCTACTCAGATGTGATCTCTGCCTAACATACAAAGCTATGTCAAACCCAGAGCTGTTGCATATGCTCCACTTTAATGAAATCCCAATCCCTCCGAGCTACATGGTCTAAGGACCTAAACCTTGTCACCATAAAACAGAACATGCTGGAGGGATGGATTCCTGTCCCAGAGACTTCCCATACTCTGGAACAAACTACCTATCTATATCAAACAAAGCTCCTCATTAGCACTCTTCAAGAAAAATCTTGATGATTGGATGGGAAACAGGAAATTCACCCTGGGGATCACCTCTGTGGCTCTGCTCGACAGGGGCACAGGAAAATAATTTTCTTGGGTGGCGAAAGCCAGGGTACCTTTTTGGCTAGGGTTGTATAGGCCCTAGGGCCGATAGCCTAGTACCTACCTATGAACCTATAACACCATTATGTGTGATATGTCTCTCTTTCCAGCCTCTGTTCCACAAGTATGCCATGCATTGTCCACATGTCCTGCACTATGAAGTGCAGAGGTATGATATATCATTAATTACCAACTGCACTCCAATTATCATGCCAATGACCTGGCAGACTTCTGGCCATGGTATGCAGTGGTGGCCAGGGTTGTGGGTCCACACCCTGATAGTTCTGTGGAAATCTGTAAATATGACAGTAATGTCTGTCTGGCCATTGTGAACAGACTGTCAAGATTGTGTGGCAGTGTTGTGTGTATATGTTTGTTGGGCTGGGTAGGGATAGTAGCAGCTGTAAGTGCCATACTTCCTTTACTTATCTGACTCTGAAAGCTGCTACATCTGCTGGTGGTCTTTCAGGTCCATATGCTTGTAGGGGCTGACTGTGAAATGTCATGTAACACCTCAGGATTCCCAGTACACTGTGAATTGGGGTAGTATATGTAGGAGTAATGTGTGAGTGGCAAAAGGTATCTGGTTGCTCACACAGTATTATACTGTCATGTTCAGTTTGATTACTGGTATGTCGCTGTGACTGTGGTGCACTTGTTTGGGGGTATGCACTTTCACACCAATGTCTGTTTTCCGCTAGTGTTAGATCCCTGTAGTACCTGTTATATTTGCTAATGTATGTGTACAGCCCTAGAGCTGGACCTGGGTAGTGTTATGTCAATCTGACTGTAATCTGGACATTGCTCAGTTTCCCTAATGTTGTGTTATGTCCACATATTAATAGGATGCCCAGTAGTGTGGCCAATATCTTTGGCCTGGTCACCATAACTGTTATGTATGCATGACACTTCAATGGGATGATGTGGGGGATTGAGGTCAGTAACTAATAAGAAGCAACTGAATCCTGGAATTGTGATATTTCAGTTGATATATGTTAGGACATACACTGTTACTATATGAACATTCTCAGCTTATCGACTGACGTATTTTGGAAATGTCCCTATTTTCAGGCCTTTGTCCCCCCACTTTGTCAGACTTGGTCCACATTCATTGCACTAAGGGGTTCTGAACATACCTCTCCACTGCCAGAGTTTTCACAGAATGTCCAAAGGTTTGGCCCATACTTTTGTTCAGTTCCACAATTTATTCTATTTGTTTGGTAAATCACAGTGATGATCCAAGGATTTATATCAGTAAACAAATGACATGACATTTCAGTTTCCATCATCATATCCTTCAGTAATTGTCTGTTGAAACATACACTGTTGCTGTAACACGTCTTTATTTCTAACAGCAAGGCAAGGATTTCATTGCTATTTTATTTTATTTTATTTTAATATTAATGAGGCCGTTTTTCTGATTTGTTTAATTCAAATGTTTAAAGCAAGATTCATTGGTCACTGGGTTAATTAAATCACTATATATAGATCTATTTAATGTTTAAATAATGTCTGATGAAGTCCATTTGGTTTGGATGAAAACGCTTAGGAACTGTGTTGTTTGAATTGCGTTAATGTTATGGTCTGTGTAGTTCGTTTCATTCATTAAACACGTCTTAAAAGGAGTTACAGAAGTTCTACAGTTTTTCTTTGGCTTCTTGCACTCTGTTCATGGGATTTTTGGTACTTTTTCGAGTGCATCCAGTGTTTTTGTATTTCGTTCATTGTCCTGGGTCAAAGAAGAACTTTTTGCGAAGGAGAGCGGAGAGTAATGAGTTCGGAGGGGCTGGAAGAGCTTGGCCAATCACGGAAACTGATTGGCCAATTGACAGAACTCATAGACTTACTAACGCCCCTTTGCCACAAAATGTTAGTCAGCCAAGCTAAGTTTGGTGGAGAGGAAAATGGTCACGAAGGTGCACAGCTGTATAATACCAGAAGTAAATGGAAAAGGGAGCTTATGGGCGACGAGGATGACGCCGGCGACTTTTCTAACAGTTCAGCGACTAATTTTAATCCCTTGGTGACTCCAAACATTTTTTGTGCTGAATCTGAAGGGGCTGAGGTGAGAACTGAGCGCCATGGAACAGCAGCAGGGGCTCAACCTAAGAAGCCGACTTCTACAGGTTCAAGCACAGGTACTGTTTGTTCTAACAATACAAGCACTAATGACTGGTTAAAGAGAAATGTTGTGTTTGGTGTGGATGTACATATAGGCTCTGACAATATGGATGGGGAGTCTTATGTTGTCAAACTAGATAAACTTAAAGTTTTAATGACTAAGTTTAAAATTTTAAATATTGAAAACACATATTTACTGGAGTGTTTGAAAAAGGAAATTGTCCCTAAAGGACTACGTATCTGCAAGTATCCTAATAACGTTACATGTGGTTCTATTTTTCACACGAGCTTACTCAAAGTGTTTAACCAGTGTGGCCTGGATATTATTAAGTTAATTATTGAGGAAAATGAGAGGAAATTAATATGTTTAAGTAAAGAAATTGACGAGTTAGATGGAGTTATTAAGAATGATTTAATTCATGGTATAAAGGAAGAGAGACAACAATATTACAAAATCAGGCAGGATACTGATGATAAATGTAAACAAGTCATGCAACGGAAGTTAGGTAAACTACAAAGGGACATTTCAGAGTATGAAAATGGGACTAATTACCCTAAGCCTATGGTTCCTAAAAGGGACACTAATAATTTTTTTAACAACAGGAGATGGAATAAACCCAGTTATAGTCACACAGAGGTTAGGAATGACTATCAATATGACCAAGATTTCCCTCCTTTAGTAAGGGAAACAGATGAAGAATATGGGCCTCACAATAATAAAGGAAATTTTTACACAAAGGGGGGGGGGGAGAAGAGGGAGGGGGAGGTTTTAATTAACACCCACTCTGCTAGTATTATTGACTTGGATGTTAACGTCAATAATATTAATATAACAGATAATGTTAAATATACGTATAAGGACTTTTCCATATACAATTATGGTAATTTTTATATTAAAGAAAATCATTTCAATTTACTTAGTAAGGGATTTAAATTTATACCCAGCTGTAAGGGAGATACCACCACCACAATATTAGACACTAAGTTATTTATGAGAAAAAATAATTTAAGTGTGTTGGCTAAGAATAATGGTTATGGGTATGGAAACAATAAGATAGAATTGAGAAAGAAATCTACGTATAATCCACCCTTATTACCTCAGTTAAGAAATTTTGAAAAAATATTGGAAGAAGAAATTAGAAATAAACATAATAAGAATACAAACAGATTTCACAATAACTTGAAGAAGGATGAGAAGGAAGCATTAATTGAATTAATAGACGATGATTCTATCAGGGTTATGAAACCAGATAAGGGGGGGGGGCGTGGTTATTATGGATAACATTATTTACGAAGGAAAGATGAACAGGATCCTCAGGGATGAATCAAAGTATACGGTGGTTTCGAAAAATGAGGTAAATGTAGCTTACCACCGGATAGACAACATGTTGAAAGATTTCATGTTTGAGGGGGTGTTAAAGCCTGAATTATATAAATTTCTTATAGTAATAAAACCTAGAATGGCTACAATGTTCGGAATTCCGAAAGTCCACAAAAATTGGTTGGACCCCCCCTTAAGACCGATAGTCACGGCTGAAGGGTCAAAAACAACACCCTTGGCGAAATATGTAGATACAACTACCAAGCATATATGGACAAACAATAAAGTTGTTTTAAAGGACTCATGGGATTTTTTAAAACAGCTTTCACCTGACTTTTACAGCACCGACCTTTTATTTATAACTATAGATATTGTTTATTTATTCTCCAGTATACCACATGATTGTGGTATGGAGATGTTTGAAGAGTGTATATTTGAGGACAAAACTATGACTCAAGAAGAAAAAATACTTTCGGTAGCTCTCATGGACACTATTTTAAAATATAATTTTTTAATATTTGATGGAGAGTATTTTCAGCAAAAGACTGGGGTGTCCATGGGGGCGGCATGTGCACCTACATATGCCAACATAGTTTTGTCCAAATGGGAGGAAAAATGTATTTTAAATTCTGAATTCAACAAGGAATGGATTCTGTACAGAAGATTCCTTGATGATATAGTTATATTTTGGATAGGGGGACAGGAAAGGTTTATGGAATTTATGGAATATAATGGCAATACTACTAACTTCTTAAAGTTCACTTATAATATTAATAGTGAGGTGTTACAGTATCTGGATATAGAACTAGTCAAGAATGATACACTCAAGTATTTTGCATCCAGGGTATATAGAAAAAACACTTATGTTAATTCATATTTACATTTTGAAAGTGCCCATCCCCTGCACTGCAAGCGAAATATAGTAAAAGGGCAGTTTGTGAGGGGATCAAGGATGACCAGTCTGGATGACGATTTTGTAATTGAGTGTAACAAATTAAATAAGATGTTTTTAGAAAGAGGTTATCCAGAAATATTTGTGACTAACATAAGAAGGGAAGTGGAAAAGGGTAGGGCGGAGAGATTCAAACCCATTATAGGTATGAGAGAATTTAAAACATTATGTGAAGAAGGTAAAAATAAGGGCACTGTCGAAGAACAGTACCAAAGGAATCTCATTGTAGAATACAATACACAAAATTTTGGACTAGGAAGCATTTTAAACAAAGAATGGGATAAATTTACTGCCCTAACTGATATAGAGGAAATAAATAGTTTTAAGCCCAAAATTATATATAGAAATTCCAGATGTATAAAGAACATGTTAGAAAAAAATAAGAAAAGTGGGGATTATAGGAAGAATGATACAAAAAAAGTTGGAACTTTTAGATGTGGTCGGTGCAATCAATGTTCTTACGTCATTAATAAGAGTGACATTTATATAGGAAGTAGAAATATTTTAATCAAAAGTAAAGGTTGCTACAACTGTGACACAAGAGGTGTGGTCTATCTGGCAACTTGTGACAAATGTTATCATATTACGTGGGAAAAACTGAAAGAGAGTTAAAGAAAAGAATATCTGAACATGTCTATGATATTCAAAAGGAAAAGAGACAAGTGCACTATTTAAACATAGTAAAGAATGCAAAGGATGTAAATTTTATTTTTTTATTCTTCAACAAGTTAGAAAAGACGTAAGGGGTGGAATTTGGGAAGAGATTTTGGAAAGTAAGGAATTGTGGTGGCAGGTATACCTGGAAGCAGGTAAAAAACCAGGGTTGAATGATTATTTGAGTATAGTTTCTTTATTGAAAATAAAGGCAAACAAAATATAATTGTAACATTTTTAAATAGTGTGGGGTGTTAATGTTTTATTTATTTATTTATTTATTCATTCATATAAGAATAAGAATACTAGCATTAGCACTTTATTATGAATATTTGCACAAGCACTTTATTAGCATAACAGTATTCTATGGATTTCATTATTCTGTATTTAATATGCATTTTTGTAATGAATTTCAGGCAAGTGTTACACACATGCAATACAGGGTTTTGACAGCAGAGGGAGGAAAATCAATAGATATACATAGGAATATATTGTTAGTTAGCACAAGCATTTTATTTAAATAAAATTTTAGTTACACATTTATTATTTTTACTAAGTATAATTTTAACAATTGAATATTTCTGTGTACATGTTTTGGATAGGTTTTTATTCTGAAGGCAAGGATTTCATTGCTATTTTATTTTATTTTATTTTAATATTAATGAGGCCGTTTTTCTGATTTGTTTAATTCAAATGTTTAAAGCAAGATTCATTGGTCACTGGGTTAATTAAATCACTATATATAGATCTATTTAATGTTTAAATAATGTCTGATGAAGTCCATTTGGTTTGGATGAAAACGCTTAGGAACTGTGTTGTTTGAATTGCGTTAATGTTATGGTCTGTGTAGTTCGTTTCATTCATTAAACACGTCTTAAAAGGAGTTACAGAAGTTCTACAGTTTTTCTTTGGCTTCTTGCACTCCGTTCGTGGGATTTTTGGTACTTTTTCGAGTGCATCCAGTGTTTTTGTATTTATTTCTAACAGCAATTTTTGAAATATGTCCATATATGTGGCCCATTTCCCACTTTTACAGTCTTTGTACAGGTTCCTTACACTAACAGGTTGAGAGGGATGGTTCTGAGATATACCTGCACTGCCTGTTTTATATATGTATCTATATATATATATATATATATATATATATATATATATATATATATATATATATATATATATATATATATATCTATATAGGTCTACCTGAAAACGCCAAAATCTCGAAACACCGACGACGAGAACACCAACACCAGAAGATCGACAATGGAGAAAACTGACAGTTGAGGATCCCAATGCTGAGAACACCAACATGTAAAGGTAAGTGTACGATAGGGATGGATGTTAGGGTCAGGGTGTGGGTAAGGTAAGTGTGCGATAGCGACGGTCTGTAGGGTTAGGGGCGGGTTAAGTGAGTTAGGGTTAGGGCGTGGGTCAGGTGAGTGTGCGATAGTGACAGACATTAGGGATAGGGATGGGTTAAGTGAGTTAGGGTTAGGGCGCAGGTTAAGTGAGTGTGCGATAGTGACGGACCTTAGGGTTAGGGCTTGGTTTAAGGTTAATGCATAGATAGTTGTGTATGTAAGGTTCAGTGTAGGTTTGTAAGGTTTTTGGCGTGCTTGTGTTGTGTGTTTGTTGAGTGTCGGGATTGTGGTTTGTCAGGTATGTGATGTTTTGTGTTTCTGAACTTTCGGTTTTGTGGTATTGGTGATTTTGTTGGTGTTTTAGCGCGTCGGTGTTGTCAGGTAGACCCATATATATATATATATATATATATATATATATATATATATATATATATATATATATATATATATATATATATATATATATATATATATATATATATAACATTTTCCTTAGTTTATATTTTTATATATGTATATCTATATTATGACTCTACGTTTTCATATATATGTTTCATCAGACATATCTATCTATTTATATATATATATATATATATATATATATATATGTATATATATATATATATTTATATATTTATATATATATATATATATATATATATATATATATATATATATATATATATATATATATATATATATATTTATATATGTGTGTGTGTGTGTGTGTGTGTATATGTCTATATACAACACATGAAAGGTTCCACAAAGCTTTCTCCCTAAAGTTGTATGCATCTATTGCATGATATGTTTGGAAAAGCAAAATTAAATCTTATAGTTCACCTGGTGTAGTGGTACTTTTTCATTTACTATAGTTTCCAGGGTCAGAGGTTCGACACTTGGAGCTGTTCTCTTTTTTTTTTTTTTTTTTTTTTTTTTTTTTTTTTTTTTTTTAATCAATGTTAAATGATTTGAATGCAGGATATGTCCATTAAAGCAATACAAACTTCACAGCTCAGACAGTGTAGTGTTATATTGCTGTGATTGTAGAGGACAGCAGCCTGGTATTGAGACTTGGCTGGGCTGACTATTTTGTTGCCGGGTAGAACAAGATCTGATAGATACAGACTAAGGCACATTTATGCATATTATACTTAAAATGTTACATTTAAGCAATAACCCACAGCTGGGTGTGGGTAATGCTGGATTTACCTACAATTGATGTGGTTTGGTCACGAGGGCGAAGCCAACCATGGGTAAATCCAGCATTGCCCACACCCAGCCATGGGCATTATTTAAGAAAAATAATACTCACCTTTCTTATATAATGTCGTATCATGACTCTGTGCTGCCCTTCTGCGGTTTTCTGGTATTCTGGGACATTTATGATGTGTTGCGCATGCATAAGGGATGTGTTCCCACACTTACGCAGTACATCACTACTGTGCAGACATAGGAACGGAGATAGGGAGATCTCCATTTCTTTTTTTAACATATCTCAGTACGTTATATGAGTTGAAGAACTCTTATAACATAGTGAGATATATTAAAAAAGAAACAGAGATCTTCCTTTCTCTGTTGAAAGGAAGATCTCAATTGCATTTTTTTATGATATCTTGGTATGTTATACGAGTTCTTCAACTCGTTACACATAGCGAGATATGTTAAAAAAAGCAGTCTTTCTTAATTTTTCCACTGCTATCTATGCAGACAAAAAGAAAACAAAAAAAAAAACAGGAGATATACAAATGGAAAAAGTCCAGGCAACCAGACCGTTTCCATTAGTATACTCTCGAATTTACAATGGACACTCTGTTTGGGCTGGCCAATTAGCATACTATTTTTTGTATGTTAATGGCCAGTCATTGTATAATATAAAATAAATATTTACATACACATTATAATTTTACATTTACCTTCCATGACATCCTCCTTTGTGCTTTCATTACATTATATTCTTGTGTGACTATACTGTATGGGGCACATGTGTTTATATGGGGGTTTCAGAACCTTTCTACACTGAGATCTCACTTTTTGAACTGCTACACTACCCTAGTTGACAAAAAAATAGTTAGCACTACTCTCACATGAGAAAATAAGTTACCTGTTTTGGGAATTCAACTATGAACAGCGACATGTAAAGCTGCAATGCTAACCACTACACTATCTTGTCTTAAGAGCTTTATCTCTGTTTTCATTTAGCTCCTATGGGATGTTTAAGCTGTGATGTACACACCTATTTAGCTACACTTAAACATTCCTTAGGGCATTAAAAATAAGGATATATTATTATTATTATTTTTTTAGGTAATATGGGTGTGTATTGTGGTGTTCTGACAACTACCTGGGACTGTATTTGTGACATAATGGCAATGACTGGCCTTTCAGGATTCTGTGCATGTTTCATGCTGATGCATGACATGTTCTCTATGGACCTTCTTGTTTTTGTGGGGCTGTGCTTGTGCTTATTTATGTTTGAGGGATTTCTCCCCTGTTATGTGTGCATACCTCTCAACCTCTTAGAACAAGAAATTTGGACATAGCAATGAATAAAAATGGGACAAATGCGCAAACATAGGGACGATTTTTAAATATTGTTCTTGCCAACTCAGAAAGTTGATAGAATAACAGGCTTTGCACTGGCATGAATTTTCTGAAGGGTATAATGTCTGAAATTCAAATGTCTCTCATTATTTTCCAGCTTCAATCTTTAATGATTTTTCCACTAATTTACTAGAAAACCATAATTTTATGAAAAGTGGACCAAAACCTGGACAGAGACTAAACAAGCTTCCCTTGTTCTTAAATACAAAGAATTTCGAAATCTTATCAAAAGACATGTCTGTAAAGACAAAAAAAATCTTATTATAACTCTCCCCAGAATAACTGTAAAACACATCTGCAGAAATTCTTGTCCACCTTAAAGAAAATCCTGAATCCAGGTTCCCCCTCAAACCCCTCTCCTTACCCAAACAATAGCCCACTAGAAACTGCTACCTTTCTCAATAGACACTTCATCGAAACTGTCCAGAAACTTACTCCCACAAACGACTACACAAACACCACCTATGTCCCTCCCAAGCCTCTGAACAGTAATGTCTACTCCTTAAAACCAGTCCCATCCTCATATATAAAGTCACTCCTTCTAAAACTAAAACCTTGCTCTCCCTCCTTTGACAACCTACCACCCACTTTCCTCAAATTAGCTGCTGAATCCATTGCTTATCCAGTATCTATCTTGATTAATAGATCTATCCAGGAATCTACATTGTCAGATATTTTGAAATACTTCTTTACCACCCCATTGGACAAAGGGGAAAACTCTACAGAACCATCAAACTTTCGCCCAATTGACATCCTCTCTCCTCTCTCCAAACTTATGGAAAAATGTGTACACACTCAACTCCTTCACTGTCTCCTCCAACAGAACCTCCTCACACCCTCCCAACATGGCTTTTGCCCTAACCACAGCACCTCTACAGGTCTCCTGTCATTTACACACACAATAGCCGAAGCTCAAGACAAAAGCCTCCTAGTATCCAGCCTCTTTCTTGATCTCTCAAAAGCTTTTGACACTGTCTCTCACCCTTTACTCCTGACTAAACTTTTTAACTTCTGCCTGGCTCCCTCCACCCTTACCTTCTTCTCTAGTTATTTGTCTGACAGACAGCAATCTGTTTGTTGGCTCTCCGCTTGCTCACCCTACCTCCCTGTAACTACTGTGGTGCCTCAAGGCTCCATCTTGGGTCCCCTCCTCTTCAATATCTTTACAAATGAACTATATACCTCCTGCAAACAATCAGTACTAGTCCAATATGCTGATGATTCAACACTCATCTGTTCTTCCAATAACATCTCTGACCTCCTCACACTCAACCAGGACACCTTTCTATCATTGAAAAAATGGCTAGCTGAAAATCTACTTATCCTAAACCCTAAGAAAAACAAACTTCTGTTATTCTTCCCCCGGACACACTCTCACCTAAAATCTAACTTTCTTATCTCATCCTCCAGTAACACCACCATACAACCTGACTCCCACACAAAACTTCTAGGAGCCATCATTGACGACAAACTAAAATTTAACCTACACATTCTACAAAGTATAAAGAAAACTCACCAAAATCTAGGTATGCTCTACCGACATCGTAGATTCCTGACCTACGATGCCAGACTGACCCTATCACAGGCTCTTCTTCTCCCCTCCCTTCTCTATGCCACACCTATTCTGACTAATATTCAAGCAAATACCCTGGCCAAACTCCAACAAACATACCACAAAGTAGCAAGGTTCATCACAAATCCCCCACACAACTCTTACCACTGCCTCTCTCTCAACTCCTTACAATGGCTAGAACTCCCACAACAACTTCTATCTCAGTTTCAAATAATCCACTCCATACTGTATAAGCCATTAATCTGCCCTGCCCTGTCCTCCTTAGTTTCTACCTATACAGCAACTCACAGACTTCGTACATCTAACCAAGAACTTCTCAACATCTATCAACCAAAAAAATCTTTTGGTAGATTACTTTATAAATCCTCCCTATCCCAGGCATGGAATAACCTTCCATCTCCTTTACGCTCCATAACACACCCTTTACAATTTAAGAAATAACTCAAACTACACTTTATGAGGACAAAAAGTTGTACTTGCCATGACCCTACGTAACCCCACTATACTCTGTTGTACACACTCCAGCACAATATATTTATATTTTGCTTTTGAAATGCCTGAATTTAATGAGAACTTGTAATGTTTTTCTCAACTGAATGACTTGTTTTTGAAATTGATCACTGTACTTTTTGCTTGTTAAACTATCATGTATACTTTATTGCATGTAATTGGAGCTTTTCTCCTCGGGTCTCCACTGAAAATGGGCTCCTGGCCCAGATGGACCAACCCAGTTAACAAATGTCAATAAATAAATAAATAATAAATAAATAAATAAAATATGAGGCACAAATCTGGACATTCTGTGAAAATATGTATGGTTGAGAGGTATGTATGTGTGCATTTGCATGCATTTCCTGCTTCTGCAGGATGCAGAAATGCCATACGGTGCTTTATCAATGCAGGGGATGTGTCACAGAAGCTGTGAAACACCCCCTGTATTGCTTTCCTCTGTCCGTTTTTATTTCAGTGTCCACGGACATTGAAATGATCTATTTTACATTTCAGTGTCTGCGGACATTGAAATACTGGCATAATATTAGAGCAAAGTGTCATACAGCACTTTCTGAATGCAGGGTGTGTGTTTAGTGTCCTTGTCCTGCTTGGACACACCCCCTGGCTCGTACATGGATCATTTCAATGTAGAGAGTACAGGAGCACGCCTTCATGAATATGCAAGGTGCGCTGCTGCTCTACACGGACATGGAACATTCCATGCAAGAATAGCTTATTCTTGCATGGAGTGTTCCTGAATCCCAGGTGGAGTGTTCCAGAATCCCAGGGCATGTGCTGTTCCATCAGCAGCTACTGCTACAAATGTAAATGTGACATGATCCCAACAGGGGAGATCACTTATCAGTGTTGATGTTCCAGAAACCACCTGTTCTTCAGCTTGCAAAGAACCAAATGTGATGATGTATGTAACAGGACCACAACCATCAGGATAGTTCCAGATTAATACTAAAGATGATGGTATTATTTCAGAGGCCCGGAGATCAGAGAATGGAAGAGGGGCCATGAAGGAAAATGAAACATAAGGATGTAAGACATCTGGATAATAATGATTTTTTAATTTATTTTACATTTGGCTATTTGTCTAGATATTTTTACATAACACTTCAAATATTTCAAAGAACAGTTAAACATCTCTAACACAGAAAAGGCCAGCAGTAGTATATATATATATATATATATATATATATATATATATATATATATATATATATATATATATATATAGCAGGGATGGGGTGATAGCCACAGGGTGGTGTTGCAGGTTGGTTTAACCCCATACAGAAACACTTGCACTTGCTACAACTGTAAATGTGACCTGATCCCCACAGGGGAGATCACTTATCACTGTTGATGTTCCAGAAACAACCTGTTCTTCTGCTGGCGACGAACTACCTGTGACGATGTATGTAACAGAACCACAACCATAACACTTCAAATATTTCAAGTACCAGTTGAACATCTCAAAAACAGAAAAGGACAGTAGATGTGGGAAATCCAAAATGCTAAGGTAAGGAGATATTTCCTTTCCCTTGGGATTGTGAGTTATCAGAGTTTAGCATATATAATTAGCAGGGGTGGGGTGTAAGACTCCGAATGGTGTTGTAGGTGGGTATAACCACATACAAAAAACTTGCACTTTCTTTAGTCTGATCCAGAATAATTTAATACGTACATTATACACACACACACATATATATATATATATATATATATATATATACATATATATATATATATACATATAATATATATATATATATATATATATATATATATATATATATATATATATATATATATATATATATATATATATATATGCAAAATACATAGATATATAATTAAATATTATTTTAAAAAGTGATATAAAGCATATAAACCTGGAAAAACCCTCAATGCCGCTTCATCAGTTACTTGAAACTGTGTATTATTTGGCAGATAAAGAATGTCCTCAGTATTGTTAAATGTCTAACCACTTCATAGTATGAGAAATTAATGTTTCTCTACAGAATAACATTATTTTGGATGCAATGTACCTCCTTCATATGGTGCTGAATTTATTAAGAATAAAACAGAAAACTTGCATTGAAGAGCAGAGGAAAGATAAATGAAAATCTTACTTGTAAAGACGGAAAAGTCTTTTGCTTCTCCTTGTGTTGTTCCATCAGCAGCTACCGCGACAATTGTAAATTAGGCCCATTACTCTTCTCCATCTTTACAAATGACCTTCATTCTGTAATTCCTCAAGCTGACTGTATCCAATACGCTGACGACTCCACACTCATATGCGCTGCTGCTTCTCAATCAGAACTTCAGTCACTAACCCAAATGACCTTTAGTACAGTTGAAAACTGGCTCCTACAAAGACGTCTTATCCTTAACCCCAAAAAAACAAAAATCCTACTATTTACCCCCACCCGCAGAACCTCCCCACTTAACTTTACTATTACTTCAAATGATGGAACTATAATATCTCCGGAACCAACCACCAAACTACTCGGGTTACTAATAGATAACAACTTGTCCTTTGAACCTCACATTAATAACACCATAAAAATAGTAAACAAGAAACTAGGTTCCCTCTATAGAATAAAACCCTTTCTTACACCTCCAGCCAGGGTTACTATTGCTCGTACCCACCTCATCTGTACCTTGCTCTATGCCTCCCCTATCTATACCAAAATATGTAGAAGTAATCTGAGTAAACTTACATCCTCCTACAACAATATTGGCAGATTTGCAGCTGGGTCCTCCTATAGAACTCATCACTGTATCAATCTGAATCAGTTAGGATGGTTAGAGCTGCCAAATTTAATACTTTTCAGTCAATTAATAGTAGCCCATAAGATCCTGTATTTACCTCAAAATACACCCATACTTACATCCCTAGTCATCCCCTATAATAACCTCAAGACCTTACACTCAGCTAACAACCTACTTGTACAAATATCAAAATCCAACAACTTAGCTGGTGACACCTTGTTCTCCAATACAGTAGGTAAAGCCTGGAACATCCTCCCAAGCCAGCTAACCTCAATATCCTCTGTCAGCTTATTTAAAAGCAAGCTTAAACCCTACCTCAAATCACACTGGCTATGCCCCTGTGTTTACCCAGACTAAGTACCTAACTATTAACTAGACTCCCACAATTCCTAGCCTATCATGATCTTGTATTGTCTCACTAATTTTTAGTGAGCTTAACCTTTTTTCTCATGTAAATAAGTATATACTGTGGAATGATCAAACACCTTCATATAGTATCACAACCTATGTGTTAAATAACACTAGAAATCCATCCTTGTTTGCTGTTCTTCTATACTCTATCTATTGATCTCTAGTGTTTTTTCTTTCTTAGGTTTTTGTGAGACCTTAGAATCTCTTATCATAAATTACTAGGTGTATCTAATTTTGTAATATGTTATAAAGATTTGTACTACACCATTTTTAATACAAATGTATTAGTCTTATTCATCTATTCTTAGATAAATTTTTCCTTTTTCCTACTGCAATATAAAATATATAATCTTAGGCTTGTACTATAATTGTTAAAACTTATGTACCAAATTATACTATTATTGTCTTTGTCTTGACCTTTTATGTTGTTGTAATTTGTGGAGCTTTTCTCCCCGGGCCTCCACTGAAAATGGACATATATCCAGCTGGACTAGCCCGGTCAACAAATGTAAAATAAAAATAAAATAAAATAAAAAAATGTGACCTCATCCCCACAGGGGAGATCTGTTATCAGTGTTGATGTTCGAGAAACAACCTGTCCTTTGGCTGGCAAGGAACCACCTGTGACAATGTATGTAACAGTACCACAACCATCAGTATAGTTCCAGTTTAACACTAAAGAAGATGGTGTTATTTCAGAGGCCCATAGATCAGAGACAGCAAGAGGGTCTATAAAAGAAAGAGAAAAATAAGGATGGAAGATACCTGGATAATAATAATGAATGTTTTAATTATTTTTACATCTGGATATTTGTCAAGATATTTTTATATAATACTGCAAACATTGCAAATACCAACTGAACATCTCTAACACAGAAAAGTCTAGCAGATGTGAGACAGTCACAATGATTGGGTAAGGAGAAATTCCATTTCACCTGGGATTATGAGATGTCAGAGTTTAGTATAAATAATTAGAAGGGGTGGGGTGACAGCCCCAGAATGGTGTTGCAGCTGTGTTTAACCCCATGTATAAACACCACTACTTGCTTTAGTCTTTTCCGGAGTAATTTCTGAAACATGCCCAGAATGAGTTGATGCCTTTTTGTCTTTAAATTAGCTTTTTATGGTGTCAGAGGAGTTTGTCATTCAAATCATGTATCCCATAGTTATACATATTTGATTGTGTGTGTGCATATGTGTGTGTCTGGGTGTGTGTGTAAACATATGTATGTATGTATGCATTTATATATATATATATATATATATATATATATATATATATATATATATATATATATATATATATAAATGATACATGTAATATATGTATATACACACACACACACATATATATATATATATATATATATATATATATATATATATATACACATAATAAGTATATATATATATATATATATATATATATATATATATATATATATATATATGTATGTTTAACTTTAGGAAACTAGTATAAAGCATGTGCAACCAGAAAAAAACAGATTACCTCCCTATTCTGCTGCATTATTTACCTGAAACTGTGTCTTGCTTAGCAGAAAAACAATGTGCTCAATAAAGATTTAAATATCTAACCACTTCATAGTATGAGAAATTAATGTTTCTCTTCAGAATAACATTACTGTGGAAACAAGGTACATCTTTCATGTGGTGGTGAAATCCTTATAAGTAAAACAGAATACCTGCATTGAAGAGGAGAACAAAGAGAAATCGAAATCTTACTTGTAAAGACAGAAAGGTCTTTTCCTTCTCCTTCTGTTGTTCCATCAGCAGCTACCGCGACAACTGTAAATGTGACCTCATCCCCACAGGGGAGATCACTTATCACTGTTGATGTTCCAGAAAAAATCTGTTCTTCTGCTGGTGAGGAACCACCTGTGATGATGTATGTAACAGGACCACAACTATCAGTATAGTTCCAGCTTAATACTAAAGATGATGGTGTTATTTCTGAGACCTGCAGGTCAGAGACTGGAAGCGGGGCTGTGAAGGAAAATGAAACATAAGCATAGAAGACAGCTGGATAATAATGATTTTTTAATTAATTTTACATATGGCTATTTGTCTAGATATTTTTACATAACACTTCAAATATTCAAGTACCAGTTGAACATCTCAAACACAGAAAATGCCAGTAGATGTTGTAAATCCAAAATGCTAAGGTAAGGAGATATTTCCTTTCCCCCTGGGACTGTGAGATATCAGAGTTTAGCATGTATAATTAGAAGGGGTGGGGTGTAAGCCCCAGTGTGGTTTTGCAGGTTCGTATAACCCCATACCAAAACACTTGCACTTTCATTAGTCTGATCCAGAGTAATATGTAGATTTTATATATATATATATATATATATATATATATATATATATATGCAAAATACTTAGATATATAATTAAATATTATTTTAAAAAGTGATATAAAGCATATAAACCTGGAAAAAACCCTCACTGCCACTCTATTCTACTACATCAGTTACTTGAAACTGTGTATTATTTGGCAGAAAAAGAATGTCCTCAATATTTTTAAATGTCTAACAACTTCATAGTATGAGAAATTAATGTTTCTCTACAGAATAACATTATTTTGGAAGCAATGTACCTCCTTCATATGGTGCTGAATTTATTAAGAATAAAATAGAAAACTTGCATTGAAGAGCAGAGGAAAGACAAATGAAAATCTTACTTGTAAAGACGGAAAAGTCTTTAGCTTCTCCTTGTGTTGTTCCATCAGCAGCTACCGCGACAACTGTAAATGTGACCTCATCCCCACAGGGGAGATCTGTTATCAGTGTTGATGTTCCAGAAACAACCTGTCCTTTGGCTGGCAAGGAACCACCTGTGACGATGTATGTAACAGGACCACAACCATCAGTATAGTTCCAGTTTAACACTACAGACGATGGTGTTATTTCAGAGGCCCATAGATCAGAGATTGCAAGAGGGTCTATAAAAAAAAGAGAAAAATAAGGATGGAAGATACCTGGATAATAAAAATGAATGTTTTAATTATTTTTACATCTGGATATTTGTCAAGATATTTTTATATAATATTGCAAACATTACAAATACCAAATCAACATTCCTATCACAGAAAAGTCTAGCAGATGTGAGACAGCCTCAATACTTGGGTAAGGAGAAATTTAATTTCACCTGGGATTATGAGATGTCAGAGTTTAGTATAAATAATTAGAAGGGGTGGGGTGACAGCCCCAGAATGGTGTTGCAGTTGTGTTTAGCCCCATGTACAAACACCTTTACTTGCTTTAGTCTTATCCGGAGAAATTTCTGAAACATGCGCAGAACAAGTTGATGCCTTTTTGTCTTTAAATTAGCTTTTTATGGTGTCAGAGGAGATGGCCATTCTAATCATGTACCCCATAGTTATACATATTTGATTTTGTGTGTGTGTGTGTGTGTGTGTGTGTGTGTGTGTGTGTGTGTGTGTGTGTGTGTGTGTGTGTGTGTGTATGTGTGTGTGTGTGTGTGTGTGTGTGTGTGTGTGTGTGTGTGTGTGTGTGTGTGTGCGTGTGTGTGTGCGTGTCTGTGTGTGTGTATGTCTCTCTCTCTCTCTATACATATATATATATATATATATATATATATATATAATACATGTAATATATGTATATGCATATATATATATATATATATATATATATATATATATATATATATATATATATATATGTATATCTTTAGGAAACTAGTATAAAGCATATGCACCAAGAAAAACCCAGATTACCTCTCTGTTCTGCTGCATTATTTATCTGAAACTGTGTCTTGCTCAGCAGAAAAACAATGTGCTCAATAAAGTTTTAAATATCTAACCACTTCATAGTATGAGAAATTAATGTTTCTCTTCAGAATAACAGTATTGTGGATACAAGGTACATCTTTCATGTGGTGGTGAAATCGTTATAAGTAAAATAGAATACCTGCATTAAAGAGCAGAACAAAGAGAAATCTAAATCTTACTTGTAAAGACAGAAAGGTCTTTTCCTTCGCCTTCTGTTGTTCCATCAGCAGCTACCGCGACAACTGTAAATGTGACCTCATCCCCACAGGGGAGATCACTTATCACTGTTGATGTTCCAGAAACAGACTGTCCTTTGGCTGGCAAGGAACCACCTGTGATGATGTATGTAACAGGACCACAACCATCAGTATAGTTCCAGTTTAATACTAAAGACGATGGTGTTATTTCAGAGGCCCATAGATCAGAGACTGCAAGAGGGACTATAAAAGAAAGAGAAAAATAAGGATGGAAGATACCTGGATAATAATAATGAATGTTTTAATTATTTTTACATCTGGGTATTTGTCAAGATATTTTTATATAATACTGCAAACATTACCAATACCAAACATCTCTAACACATAAAAGTCTAGCAGATGTGAGAGAGCCACAATACTTGGGTAAGGAGAAATTCCATTTCACCTGGGATTATGAGATGTCAGAGTTTAGTTTAAATAATTAGAAGGGGTAGGATGACAGCCCCAGAATGGTGTTGCAGCTGTGTTTAGCCCCATGCATAAACACCTCTACTTGCTTTAGTCTTATCCGGAGTAATTTCTGAAACATGCGCAGAATGATTTGATGCCTTTTTGTC
>NC_056734.1:907867795-907902795 GCF_019279795.1 Protopterus annectens
TGTGTGTGTGTGTGTGTGTGTGTGTGTGTGTGTGTGTGTGTGTGTGTGTGTGTGTGTGTAATCACAGTAATCTCTTCTCCTTAAAACCAGTCCCAACCTCATATATAAAGTCACTCCTTCTAAAACTAAAACCTTGCTCTCCCTCCTCTGACAACCTACCAGCCACTTTCCTCAAATTAGCTGCTGAATACATTGCTTATCCAGTATATATCTTGATTAATAGATCTATCCAGGAATCTACAGTGCCAGATATTTGGAAATCCTTCTTCACCACCCCATTGCATAAAGGGGGAAACTCTACAGAACCATCAAACTTTCGCCCAATTGCCATCCTCTGTCTAAACTCATGAAAAAATGGGTACACTCTCAACTCTATCACTATCTCCTCCAACAGAACCTCCTCACACCCTCCCAACATGGCTTTTGCCCTAACCGCAGCACCTCTACAGCTTTCCTGTGATTTACACACACAATAGCTGAAGCTCGAGACAAAAACCTCCTAGTATCCAGCCTATTTCTTGATCTCTCAAAAGCTTTCGACACTGTCTCTCACCCATTACTCCTGACTAAACTTTCTAAACTCTGTCTTGCTCCCTCCACCCTTACCTTCTTCTTTAGTTATTTGTCCGACAGACGGCAATCTGTTTGTTGGCTCTCCGCTTGCCCACCATACCTCCCTGTAACTACTGGGGTGCCCGAAGGCTCCATCCTGGGTCGTCTCCTCTTCAACATCTTTACAAATGAACTATATAGCTCCTGCAAACAATCAGTACAAGTCCAATATGCTGATGATTCAACACTCATCTGTTCTTCCAATAACATCTCTGACCTCCATTCACTCACCCAGGACACATTTCTATCAGTGGAAAAATGGCTAGCTGAAAATCTACTTATCCTAAACCCTAAGATATATATAAAATAAATAGATATATATATATATATATTTATATATAATTTTAGGAAAGTGACATAAAGCATATGCACCCAGAAAAACCCTGATTACCTCTCTATTTTGCTGCATTATTTACCTGAAACTGTGTATTGTTCAGCCGAAAAACAATGTGGTCAATAAAGTTTTAAATATCTAACCACTTCCTAGTACAAGAAAATAATGTTTTTCTCCAAAATAGCATTATTGTGGCAACAAGGTACATGTTTCATGTGGTGGTGAAATCGTTATAAGTAAAACAGAATACCTGCATTGAAGAGCAGAACAAAGAGAAATCTAAATCTTACTTGTAAAGACAGAAAAGCCTTTTGCTTCTCCTTTTGTCATTCCATCAGCAGTTACTGCTGCAACTATAAATGTGACCTCATCCCCACAAGGGAGATTACTTATCAGTGTTGATGTTCCAGAAACAACCTGTTCTTCTGCTGGTGAGGAACCACCTGTGACGAGGTATGTAACAGGCCCACAACCATCAGTATAGTTCCAGCTTAATACCAAAGATGATGGTTTTATTTCAGAGGCCCATAGATCAGAGACTGGAAGAGGGGCTGTGAAGGAAAATGAAACATAAGGATAGAAGGATGGGTGAATAATAATGATTTTTTAATTCATTTTGCATCTGGGTATTTGTCTAGAAATTTTTACATAACACTTCAAATATTACAAATACGAGTTGAACATCTCATACTCAGAAAAGGCCAGTAGATGTGGGAAATCCAAAATGCTAAGTTAAGGAGATATTCCCTTTCCCTTGGGATTGTGAGATATCAGAGTTTAGTATATGTAATTAGCAGGGGTGGGGTGATAGCCCCAGAGTGGTATTGCAGGTGGGTTTAACTTTGCACTTGCTTTAGTCTGATCTGGTGTAATTTCTGAAACATGTTAAGAATTAGTTTATGTCTTTTGGTTTTTACATTAGGTTGTTATGGTGTCAGTGGAGATGGTCATTCTAAAAATGTCTCCCGTGTATGTGTGTGTGTGTGTGTGTGTGTGTGTGTGTGTGTGTGTGTGTGTGTGTGTATGTGTGTGTATGTGTATGCATATATATATATATATATGTATGTATGTATATGAAGAAAACTGCATGTAACATGCATTTATACAAAAATATATAAATATATCTAACTATATATTATATATATATATATATATATATATATATATATATATATATATATATATACATGAATATCTATAGTAACAGTGTCTGTTATTCTAAAAGTGTATTAGTTCTGGTTTAAGCACTTGGGCTTCAGGCCAGTTATTTTACATTAAGAAGGTTTGTGGTCTGGACTCTTGGTGGAGGAGAGGCTGGACTCTGCCCTTCTGAGCTGGGAATTTCTGGTTAAAGGCTTATAGTGCCTGCATATTTGAACTGTTTCTTACTGAAATTGATGCGCCTTGTTTGCTGTAGCATAGACTAGATCCAGGCCTGCTGAATCTAGCTTTCTTTGTATAACCTGAGCACTAATCCAGGCCTTCTTAAAAGTATTCAATTGTATTTATTACTGCTTGGTAGTAACCTGATTAAAGTGTAGCTATAGCTCTAAGTGTTTTGGTTTAATCACTTGGGCTTCAGACCAGTTGTTTTACATTAAGAAGGTTTGTGGTCTGCACTGTTGTGGTAGGACAGGTAGCCTACATCCTTCTAAGATGGGAACTGCTGATTGAAGGCTCAGTGTCTGATATTCTAAAAGTGTATTAGTTCTGGTTTAAGCACTTGGGCTTCAGGCAAGTTATTTTACATTAAGAAGGTTCGTGGTCTGCACTCTTGTGGGAGGAGAGGCTGGACTCTGCCCTTCTGAGCTGGGAATTTCTGGTTAAAGGCTTATAATGCCTGCATATTTGAACTGTTTCTTACTGAAATTGGTGTGCCTTGTTTGCTGTAGCATAGACTTGATCCAGGCCTGCTGAATCTAGCTTTGTTTGTATAACTTGAGCACTAATCCAGGCCTTCGTTTTTGGAGAAGGTTCCCCTGCACCCCAGTGGCAGGAGTGTGCAGTTAGAACTTGTCTGATTGACGACTACAGGAACAGGGCTGTTTTGAGAATTTTTTACTGGTTAATTGGGTAATTTGTTTAAAAGCCTTTTCTGATTGCTTGTAGTCATCTACAGCTGTATTAAGTGCATTTTTTTACCATTTGTAGTCGTTTAAAGCTGTTTTAAATGTATTTTTTTCTGTTTTTGCCTTATCTTTTCAAAAAGTTAATGTCCTTGTTTCCCACCTTTCTAAGCTAGTATAGTCCAGTTTTCAGGCTAGTGCTGAATTCAGGGCTGTGTTACAATTTTCTGAGTTGCCCATACCTTACTTGGATAGAAGGAGGTTTCTCTGTTCACCTGTGAGAGAAGGAGTTTGAGCAGCCATCTGTACCTGGAGGAGTGGTTCCAGCCCAGAAGTTAGTAGTTTATAGGCCATTTTGGGCTAATTTCTATCTCTTTCATTTCCCTGCTGTAAAAACCATGTTTGCATGGTTTTGCACGTCTGGACAGTGCCGGTTAGCTAGGGCTAAATTTATCCCGGCTCCACCAAGTCTCCTCTTCAGTTTTTCCTTTGAAAGTAGTCTAACTCTCAACCTAAGCACTTAAAAAGCATCCTGCAGTCCAGCACTTGCTCAGACCTAATAGCAAGCACTAATATACCCCGACACTTGATTGCCCAGCAGGGCAAGGCTCATTATTCACCCCTCACCAACCAAGCGACTAAGCAGCTCACCCTACTATTCAGGCATGACCAAAGGGCAATTTCAGGTATACTCTCCAATCCAGCTGGTGAACCTGGGTATCCTGAAGCAATGTTACAACTGCCCCATGTATACAACCCTCTCTTCCTACCACAAAACATTAACATATGTGAGAGATGCAATTATATGGCTAAATTGGAGGCTAAGCTCTCTCCACCCAAGACTGGAACAGGCAGTCATGAGGAGAAGGTTAACACTTGTACCACATCTCCAGCTTCACATAGACATACTAAACCAGCACTGGCAAAAAATACACATAAATACACGAAATCATAATTGGAGGCTCTAAATAAAAACCTGCAAAAGCATCAGAGACCTCCAAAGCAGACACCAAAAAAAACTGCACCTACCATCACAAACCAGACAACACATAAAACACAAAATCAGTGTGCCACACAATCACAGCCCTTAAGGCGAAATAACATACCTAACACACTAGTAATAGGCAACTCTATAGTCAGACCTCACGGCAAGTGACAGTGACAAGTGGAGTACCACAGGGTTCTGTCCTGGGACCTCTCCTGTTTGGTATCTACTTCTCTGAAGTACAGGCTAACACAGGAGGCCTCTGGCTAACGAAGTTCGCAGATGACTGCAAACTAGAAGCCATAGTCAAGTCCCCAAATGATGTGGACATCCTACAGAAGGGCCTCACTGAGACAGATGCCTGATGTCAGAGCCATGGTCTCAAGCTCAATGCCTAAAAGGTGCAGTGTCATCCCCTTTGGTAAAAACTCTGTACCCATGAACTACCACATAGGCAGCAATCTACTTAACACCGAATGCGTGATAAGAAACCTTGGGACCTAGGTGGACAGTAGTCTCTCCTCTGATAGTCACATCACTGCAGTAGTCAGGAAGTCCTTCTACATGGCACACCTCATCATAAAAGGGTTCTCATCCAGGAAAAAAGAGGTCATTGTTCCTCTCTACTCGACACTCATTAGTCCCATTATAGAGTACAACGCCCCTTTTGGAATGTACCTCACAAGACATCTGCAGCAGCTGGAAAGGCCACAGAAGTACCTCACAAAGAGGATTACTGGCCTCAAACAAATGCCCTACACTGACCGCCTCAAAAAACTCCAGCTTTACTCCATAGCATATCGCCTACTCTGAGGTGATCTCTGCCTAACATATAAAGCTATGTCAAACCCAGAGCTGTTGAACATGCTACACCTAAGGAAATCCCAATCCATCCGAGCTACATGCTCTAGGGACCTAAACCTTGTCACCACAATAAACAGGACATGCTGGAGGGACAGATTCCTGTCCCAGAGACTTCCTATACTATGGAACAGGCTACCCATCTATGTCAAGCAAAGTCCTTCATTAGCACTCTTCAAGAAAAATCTTGATGAGTGGATGGGAAATACACCCTGGGGATCACGTCTGTGTCTCTGCTCGACAGTGGCACAGGAAAATAACTTTCTTGGGTGGCGTAAGCCAGGGAACCTTGTTGGCTAGGCTTACGTAGGCCCTTGGGCCGATAGCCTAGTACCTACCTATGAACCTATAAACCCACCTCCGTAAACAGCACAAATAAAAAAATGAGTTATGCTACTCAATGCCAGGAGTTTAAACCTCAAAATGCACATGCTCGAAGCACTCCTCAGTATGGAGAACGTCAACATCTGTGCAGTAACTGAAACCTGGTTCAAGGCTCCACAGAGCACCCCAGCACTATTGGGCTACAACTCATACCACACATTTCGGTCACAGAACATGGACCGAAACACAAAAGGAGGGGGAGTATCCATATTTATCAAGGATACCTACACCTCCAGGTTAGTGGCACAGCATGATACCTCCGAGATCATCCATGTGCAACTAACATCAGACAAATCTGCAATGCAAATTGTGGCCTGCTACAGATCACCCTCCATGACCCAGGACCACCACTCCGCCTTTATGGAGACACTAGAAAACATGAAGGTCCTACCAATCACCTGGATATTAAGTGATTTCAATTACCCTACCGTTAACTGGGAAAACTACTCAAGTATAACCTCCCAGGTCCAGCGCTTCCTGGAATTTATCAACTCAAATGCCTTGGATCAGCTGGTAAACTCCCCTACCAGAGGTGAAAACATATTGGACCTGGTCATCACCAACATGGGCGACAGGTGTTCCACACTGGAGGTCAACCCATCAGACCATAAACTAATCACTCTGGATGTCCACACCACACCACCACCTCCTACCAAGGAAACCAGTGAAAAACTTTTCTATAGCAAACTTCACCTTACTTAAGACAGAGGTGGTAAGTTTCACAGCCCCCACGCTAAAGGATAACAGTGTCCAAGATGCAGGAACCTTTACAAATGCACTCTATGAGCACCTACAAGGATGCATGGATTGTGCCATCCCTAGCAAAACCAAGACTCACTCCTGTAAGAGAAGGAAACCAGTCTGGTGGACCCCTGCCATAAACAGCCTATACAATAGAAGGAGGAAACTAGTTCAGAAAAAAAGCAAATCCCAAGAAGGAAAGACATCCCTGATCAATATCAGTAAGAAACTAAGGTCCCTCATAAAATCCTCCAAGGCTAACTTCGAAAGAAAAATAGCCAAGGATTCAAAAGATAACCACAATGCCTTCTTTAGCTATGTCAAGAATCTGTGGCTACTCACAGATATGCTCTGAGCTAGTGCAAAATAGCACAAAATATACTGATCCCACTGATATTGCCAACATCCTGGCAGATAGATTCAGTGCAAACTTCACCCCCCTCTCACCCTCAAAAGGGCCCACAACAATACCGGAAAAGTGTAGTGTCCCGGAAATCACAGACACACAGGTGAAAACAGCCCTTTCAAAAGCCGAAAGCACAGGGTCAATGGGGCCAGATGGTGTCCCAGGCTGTGTCTTGCATGAACTACAGAATGAACTAACCCCCCTCCTAAACACACTGTTCAGCCTCAGCCTCCCCACAGGCTATGTGCCCATAGAATGGCATACAGCATCGGTTATTTTGCTCCACAAAGGAGGGGCCACAACTGACCCTGGTAACTATTGCGCCATAAGCCTGACTAGTCTGGTCTGCAAGGCTATGGAGCGCATCATCAAGAACCTCATTAACAAAGACATTGGGAACCTCCAGACACTTGAACTGACCCAGTTCGGCTTTATTAAGGGCAGATCATGCCTACTAAACCTGGTTGACTTCTTCTGGACAGTCATCAAGACCATAGATGAGGGAAAGGCAGTTCACACAGCCTACCCTGACCTCACCAAGGCTTTTGACACCATTCCCCACTCGAGAATTATAGAAAAACTCACCAGCCTAAACATAAACCCCTACGTCACGAGATGGGTTGCCAAATGGCTTACAGACAGAACTCACACGTTAAGAATAGTGGGCTCCAGGTCCGACTCTAAACCAGTCACAAGTGGTGTCCCACAAGGCTCGGTCCTGTGACCCCTACTGTTCGGCATATAGTTCTTAGAAGTACAGGCAAACACAGGAGGACTATGGCTAACCAAGTTCGCCGATGACTGCAAACTGGGAGCCATAATTGACTCTCCGGCTGAAACAGACATTCTCCAAAAAGGCCTTACTGAGACAGACACCTGGTGCCAAAGTCATGGTCTCAAGCTAACTGCCAAAACATGCATAGTCATCGCATTTGGGAAAAGCAAAACATCCAAGAATTACCACATAGGTGGCAGCCCCCTTAATACAGAAGAGGTAATAAGAGATCTGGGGACCCAGAAAGATAGTAATCTCTCCTTTGGCAATCATATTGCCAAAGTAGTTAGGAAATCCTTTTATGTAGCCCATTTAATTACTAAAGGGTTCGTATCTAGAAATGAAGAGGTTATAGTGCCTCTCAACCCGTCACTCATCAGACCCATCATAGAATACAATGCCCCATTTCGGATGTACCTCACAAGACACTTCCAACAGCTGAAAAGACCACAAAATCACCTCACCAAGAGGATTACTGGCCTCAAACATATGTCCTATGCAGCCCGATTGGAAAAACTCCAGCTGTACTCAGTGGCATATCGCTTACTCAGAGGTAATCTCTGCCTGACTTTCAAAGCCATGTCCAACTCAGAATTGATGGACATGCTCCACCTAAAAAAATCCAAGTCACTGCGAGCCACTCACTCTAGTGAGCTAAACCTCGCCACAACAATAAATAGAACATGCTGGAGGGATAGATTCCTGTCACAGAGACTCCCCATGCTTTGGAACAAAATTCCTAACTACATTAGGCAGAGCCCCTCACTAATACTCTTCATGAAAAACCTTGACGAGTGGATGGATAACAGAAAATACACCCCTGGGATCACTTCATTGGCTCTTCTTGACAGAGGCTCAGTTAATTAATCAATGGGGTGGCAAAAGCTGACACACTCTGGCTAGGCTTATAAATGCCTTCAGGCAGATAGCCTAGTTTCTACCTATGAACCTATGAACCTATGCATACATGTATATATATATATATATATATATATATATATATATATATATATATACATGTGTATATATATATATATATATATATATATATATATATATATATATATATATATATATATATATATATATTATATATGTGTATGTACACCTACAAATATAGAGATATATTTAAATGTATACATTTAAAAAGCAAACAGGAATATCTCTGACAAGGATATTTTCTGTAAAGATTTGCCACAGGCACATTGATAAGAAAGTGTGGCAAAATAAAATTAAATCTTTTGTATTTCACAGGGAAAACCCTGCACTCACACTATTCGTGCTACTTTTATGTACTAACTCTGAAGTCATACAACAATGTGAAAATATTAAAACTTCTGAAAAACCCTGCAAAACATTCTTAGACTATATCTTACCCCAAATAATTGAAGACCAGTGGATAATGCATAAAAATATAACCTTAATTCACATGTTGACAAATGACTCACTGAATGAGTAAAAGTGCACCAATATATACGTGTGTGTGTGTGTGTGTGTGTGTGTATGTATATATATATATATATATATATATATATATATATATATATATATATATATGTTTCTCTGCATCTCTCTCTGTCTCTCTCTGTCTCTATATATATATATATATATATATATATATATATATATATATATATATATATATATATATATAAATATATATATGAATATATATATATATATATCTATATATATCTTGATATATTTTTATACCTATATATCTCTATAAATAGGTATATATACATACACACACACACATATATATATATATATATATGTATGTGTGTATAAATATATATATATATATATATATATATATATATATATATATATATAGTATAAAGCATATCCAACTAGAAACACCCTCACTGCCTCTCTAGTCTGCTGCATCAGTTACTTGAAACTGTGTATTATTTGGCAGAAAAAGAATGTCCTCAATATTTTTAAATGTCTAACCACTTCATAGTATGAGAAATTAATGTTTCTCTACAGAATAACATTATTTTGGAAGCAATGTACCTCCTTCATATGGTGCTGAATTTATTAAGAATAAAATAGAAAACTTGCATTGAAGAGCAGAGGAAAGACAAATGAAAATCTTACTTGTAAAGACGGAAAAGTCTTTTGCTTCTCCTTGTGTTGATCTATCAGCAGCTACCGCGACAACTGTAAATGTGACCTCATCCCCACAGGGGAGATCTGTTATTAGTGTTGATGTTCCAGAAACAACCTGTCCTTTGGCTGGCAAGGAACCACCTGTGACGATGTATGTAACAGGACCACAACCATCAGTATAGTTCCAGTTTAACACTAAAGACGATGGTGTTATTTCCGAGGCCCATAGATCAGAGACTGCAAGAGGTTCTGTGAAGGAAAGTGAAACATAAGGATGAAAATGGCTGGATAATACTGATTTTTTAATAAATTTTACATCTGACTATTTGTGTAGATATTTTTACATAACACTTCAAAGATTACTAATACCAGTTGAACATCTCTAACACATAAAAGGTCAGTAGATATGAAAGATCGCACTGCTCAGGTAAGAAGATATTCCCTTTCCCCGGGATTGTGAGATATCAGACTTTAGTATATATAATTAGCAGGGGTGGGGTGACAGCCCCAGAGTGGTGTTGCAGGTGGTTTTAACCCATTGCAGAAACACTTGCACTTGCTTTCGCTAGATCCGGAGTAATTTCTGAAACATGCAAAGAATGAATTGATGCCTTTTTGCTTTTACATTAGGTTTTTAATGGGGGTCAGTGGAGTTAGTCATTCAAATCATATCTCCGATAGGTACACATATTTGTTTGCGCATGTGTGTGTGTCTGTGTGTGTGTGTTGTGTGCATGTATCTATATATATATATATATATATATATATATATATATATATATATATATATATATATACATACATATATATGTATATATATATATATATATATATATATATATATATATATATATATATATATATATATAATATATATATACACACATATATATGTGTGTATGGGACCTTGTTGTTACATTGAAAGTACGGTTCATCAAACCGTACTTCGGAGAACTCACTTACACGAAAGTGCATAATATCAAAAATGCACTTTTGCGGATAAAAAAAAAAACACACTAAACACTATTATGGAGGGATCAAGCCCCATGCACCCCCCCCTACTTTAATATTCCCACTCTGAGATCGCACTACAGTGGGGAAAAGGGAATATTTCCTTATCCCCACTGTACCATGATCTCAGCAAGAGTTTGCTTAGTTGTACATCAACATTACACATTGATGTACAACTAACATTACATGCAAACTGCATGGTTTTTTTTTGTTTGTTTTTTTTAGAAAAAGTGCATTTTTGATAAAATGCACTTTCGCTAAAGTGGGTCCATAAAAGTACGGTTCATGAACCATACTTTCGATGTAACCCCAAGGACCCATATATATAGCTCTATATATATATATATATATATATATATATATATATATATATATATGGTTCTACCTGACATAGTCGAAACCACACAACACCGACAACCACATCACCGACACCACATATTCGACAGTCCATAAACACGAAACCACACATAACCGACAACGAAATAACCGACGGTACACAAACACGAAACCCCATACACTGCACACACCACAATAACAATTAAAACAAAACACATCCCCATTCCACAAACCACACACACAACACAAGCACACCAAAATCCTTACAAGCCCACACTAAACCTTACCCTAACCCTAAGGTCCGTCACTATCGCACACTTACCTACCCGCCCCTAACCCTAACTCACTTAACCGCCCCTATCGCCCCTAACCCTAACTCACTTAACCCACCCCTATCGCTCCTAACCCTAACTCACTTAACCCACCCCTATCGCTCCCTAACCCTAACTCACTTAACCCACCCCTATCGCTCCCTAACCCTAACTCACTTAACCCACCCCTATCCCCACAGACCGTCAATCTCCACACTTACCTGCCTCGCACCCTAACGTCCGTCACTACCAAGATACTCACACAGCCTTTCCCCATGTCGGCATCCTCGGCGTTGGTGTTGTCATCCGTCGTGTCGGTCTTCTGCATTGTCGATGTTCTGCCACTCGCGATTGGGTCTTCTTCGATGTCGATCTTCTGGAGCTCATTCCGTTGTCGGTCTTCTGCGCTGTCGACGAAGTCAGGTAGAACCATATATATATATATATATATATATATATATATGTATATACACACACACACACACACACACACACACACACACACACACACACACACACACACACACACACACACACACACACACACACACACACACACACACACACACACACACGCACACACACACACGCGCACACACACGCACACACACAGACACACACACAAAACTTCAAAAAGATTGTATAAAATAAATGAAAACTTATAACACAGGACAAAACACCCACAAACCTGTACTTAGCTCTTTCATCCTTTACTAACTGATAAGGACTTAATCGGATTAATTAAAACTGCAGAACAGTATATAAATATGACACAAAGAAGGCAGTTCCTAAGAATCAATTAGCCAATAAATAAAAATTTACATTTGAAACATAGTGCTCTATTTAAAACAATCCAATAAAGAACTATCCAAGTGAAACATTTTGAAGTGGACCAGTAATAGAATCCTATCAGTAGGTAGTGATGAAAGTTAATGACGTGTATCAGTTAGTAGAGCAAACATCACAAAAGCTATAACACAAGAGCCTTAATACATGTAAAATAAGAGACTTAATATTAATAATGTATTCATAATCAGCGGTGCCATTTAAGTGCACACTTGATGTTTAAATTTTCATTCACACCAGGTGGGGCATCCACATTAATTCTCAGCTGCCATAATAATTGCCTGACCTCTAAATCAGTGTTTGCATCTCCAAAAAATCGATTAACTTTTTCCAATATAATAAATTTAAAGCAAGTAAAATTCTGGGAATGTAGGATATACTTGGCTAGAGCATTTCGCAAGTCTAAATTTCTGATCGCTGCACAGTGCTCTTTAATTCTTGTAGACATTTTGCGAGTGGTTTTCCCAACATAAAAAAATGAGCATGGAACACATGTAGCAGTGTAAACCACAAATAAAGATTTACAGTCAAAATGTTTCTGAAAAGAAACTGAGAAATTATGTTTGAAAATAAAACTGGTGCCTTCTACAATGTATGCACAGGCTATACAAGTTCCACAGGAAAACATTCCTACTATGTAGCTATCATTAATAACTGGACTGTCTCTCTCTCTCTCTCTCTAGATATATATATATATATATATATATATATATATATATATATATATATATGTGTATACATTTAGGAAAATGGTATAAAGCATATGCACCTAGAAAAGCCCTCACTGCTTCTCTAGTCTGCTGCATGCATTACTTGAAACATTCTATTGTTCAGCAGAATAAGAATGTCCTTACTATAGTTTTAACTTTCTAACCACTTCATAGTATGAAAAGAATTTGCATTTCTCTCTACAATAGCATTGTTGTATAAGCAAGGCATTTCCTTTATATGGTGCTGAATTTATTAATAAAATAGAATATATGCATTGAAGAGCTGAGAAAAGGGAAGGCTAACTCTTACTTGTAAAGACAAAAAATGAGGTTTGGTAACTGATCAATTTGTCCAGGGACATCTTCAGATCGGGGGTTTAGATAGAAATAGTAATGGGTTTTAGGAGGGTAAAGGAAGAAACTATGGGGGGAAGAAAAGGGTTAAATATGAAAATAGGATGATTAGGAGGAAGTGAGGTAAGTGTAGGGAGGGTCTAAATAAGTTTTGTGAGAGTCTAACTGGGTATGATATCACATTTTGTCATGAACTTGCTTTTGCAAGTATTACATCCATGATGACCTGTTGGTACTGTGGTACATGTAGGCCTTGGTCTTCTTTTGGTCAGAAATTGGAATTGCGGGAATTTTTGCATAAAGAGAAAAGGGATTTTAGCTGTGGTGGGCATGTTTTTTTGGTTTACCTGGTGGGTAATAGCTTCACTGAGATATTTTTTTCCCTTCTCATTGGTAGTGTGTGTTTTGATGAGAGCAACAGTTTCGCAGGCTGTTTCATGGGTTGGGAAGCAGCTGCATGCATTAGCTGTTGCCATGTATGAGCAGTTGTATGGGGTGTGTGCTTCGAAACATACTTCTCAACTGTGCAGATTTTTTCTGTTATTTTATCCACTTTTTAATTTGACACAGCAATAATAAAAAATTGTTCCTGTTTTCAGCCTTTGCCTTGCCTGGTGGTAGTGTGTCAAGGCAGATCCAAACTTCTTATTCTAAGAGTTTGAGAGGTATGGCTCAAAGGGTTTATCAGTGCCCCTAGCTGCTCCTGGGCTTGGTAGCATTCTTGAATTTGGAACTTTGTGCAGCAGAGCGTCTTGTTAAATTGCAATTCACCCACATATGCCATTTTTCTGGCTGCAAATTATCTTTACAACATTAGCTAACAAAAATTTCGTTACAGCTTCATCCAGTGAGTGAGGGTCTTTAGAGCTTATTCACAGGCTTTGTGAGGCCAGTGAGTTATAGACTTAGTCATGCATGTGCATAGTTTGACTTCTGGTAGAGGGGAAGGGGAGGCATGCTTAGTACTGAATCATGGTCCAGACTGGCGTGAACACAGTACAGATTCTCACCTAATGTCTGTACTCAGTCTGTTTCATGGAATCAAACCCCAGCTGGATAAGCAATGTGATGAATACTTTTGCTGCAGATCTTTGTGGTGTTTGCTGCAGATGTTTGTAGTGGGGTGCCAAGAGTGGGAACTGAGACACACTTTGTAGCAAATTACATGGTGGGGGTGAACC
This sequence comes from Protopterus annectens, assembly GCF_019279795.1. Classification (NCBI taxonomy): domain Eukaryota; kingdom Metazoa; phylum Chordata; order Ceratodontiformes; family Protopteridae; genus Protopterus; species Protopterus annectens. The sequence continues at coordinate 907,881,824 of NC_056734.1, forward strand.
AGAAATCCTAGGGCAGTTGTTCCTCACAGTGAACAGTACAAAAACTGCAGTTGTGTTTTTTGACTGTGTTGAAGTATATGGGGATACTGGTTTTCCAGGGATTGCTTGTGGCCACTGTGAGTCGCTAGATTATTGCTCTTGGTTGCTTTGTTGTGTTTTGCAAGATGGCAGTTGGAGCCATGAATTTGTTCATGTTTGGTGCCTATAAAACACTGACGTGTTAAATGTGATATGGAAAGTCTTCAGGTGAGGTGTGGCTTCTATTGGCTTCCTGCATGGCTGGGAGAGCTTGTAGAGAATCTGATTTTATCCAGAGCTATCGGCTTTGATAAACAGGATCTTAGTCTGTGCTGAATGGAGCTACGCTCCCTGTGGGATCTACTGTTTTCTGTTCCTCTTTTAGCTTAGCTATGTTTATGTCTGGTTTTGGGTCCCAGCCCCCAGGCCTACATGGGCTTTGTGGGAAAAACATATGTGTATATATATATATATATATATATATATATATATATATATATAGAGAGAGAGAGAGAGAGAGAGAGATTTGTATATATATATATATGTATATATATATATATATATATATATATATATATATATATATATATATATATATACATATATATACACACACACACACACACATACACACAAAATAGGTAGATATCTAGTCATTTATTATTTTAAAAAGTGGTATAAAGCATATAATTTTGGAAAACTCCTCATTGCCACTCTATTCTGCTACATCAGTTACTTGAAACTGTGTATTATTTGGCAGAAAAAGAATATCCTCAATATTTTAATGTCTAACCACTTCATAGTATGAGAAATTAATGTTTCTCTACAGAATAACATTATTTTGGAAGGAATGTACCTCCTTCATATGGTGCTGAATTTATTAAGAATAAAATAGAAAACTTGCATTGAAGAGCAGAAGAAAGAGAAATAAAAATCTTACTTGTAAAGACGGAAAAGTCTTTTGCTTCTCCTTGTGATGTTCCATCAGCAGCTACCGCGACAACTGTAAATGTGACCTCACCCCCACAGGGGAGATCTGTTATCAGTGTTGATGTTCCAGAAACAACCTGTCCTTTGGATGGCAAGGAACCACCTGTGACGATGTATGTAACAGGACCACAACCATCAGTATAGTTCCAGTTTAACACTAAAGACGATGGTGTTATTTCAGAGGCCCATAGATCAGAGACTGCAAGAGGTTCTGTGAAGGAAAGTGAAACATAAGGATGAAAATGGCTGGATAATACTGACTTTTTAATTCATTTTACATCTGACTATTTGTCCAGATATTTTCACATAACACTTCAAAAATATTACAAATATCAGCTGAACAGAGTTTAGTATATATAATTATCATGGGTGGGGTGATATCCCCAGGGTAGTGTTGCAGGTGGGTTTAACCCCATACATAAACACTTGCACTTACTTTAGTCTGATCCAGAGTAATTTAATACATGCATTTTATAAATAAATATATATATATATATATATATATATATATATATATATATATATATATATATGTATGGTAATTACGTATTATCGCAACCAGATTTTAGTGAAAATACCACTTGCTTCTTGATATTGAAATCTAGACATTAGTGGTTTATAACTGTTATATACTGTGTTTCCTTTAACAATAGTGTTTATTTTTTCAGGAGTGTTATCAATAAAATGTAAAAAAAAAAAACATGCTGTTGTTCCTTTATGCCCTTTACAGCCAGTAGCATGCTGTTTTTACTGAAAGTCCACCCGATGAATGTTCCTTTTTTTCGTAGTTGCAAATGCTGATGAATAACGGTCATAAATGCATTTGGGTTTCAGGTATCATAGCTGTGTCATTGCTTTCCTGAGACTCGAGTCATACAACACAGTATTTTGCTTAGTTTAACATGTTTCTGTGATAAAAAACACACAGAGGGATGCCTCCTCACCATCTGGAGTCCTATCGAATGGAAAACATGTAGCATGGCATGCACTTTGACAAGGAAGAGAGAAAAAAGGGACTGTTTTTGAGAGATGGTGGTTTTAAGAATTGTTATGAAGAACAGTGTGAGAAGTTACTGTCGCTGTGGCTGGATGCACCGTTAATGCACAAATGAGATTGCTCCACACATTCTGGCAATAAAGTGCACACAGCCACAGCGACACACTGACTTTCTCCATTGCTCTTGACACGCCAACTTAAAACAACCTTCAGTGTGAAAGAGAAGACATTTGCTGACATTTGTACAACAAAAATGGACAGATTTCCATATCGGGAAGCAAGTGGTATTATCTCTAAAATCTGGTTGTGATAATACATAAGTACCTGATATATATATATATATATATATATATATATATATATATATATATATATATATATATATATATATATGTGTATACAAAATAAATAGATATATAGTAATGTATCATTTTAAAAAGTGATATAAAGCATATAATCCTGGAAAACCCCTCAATGCCACTCTATTCAGCTACTTCAGTTACTTGAATCTGTGTATTATTTGGCAGAAAAAGAATGTCATCAATATTGTTAAATGTCTAACCACTTCATAGTATGAGAAATTAATGTTTCTCTACAGAATAACATTATTTTGGAAGCAACGTACCTCCTTCATATGGTGCTGAATTTATTAAGAATAGAAAACTTGCATTGAAGAGCAGAGGAAAGAGAAATGAAAATCTTACTTGTAAAGACGGAAAAGTCTTTTGCTTCTCCTTGTGTTGTTCCATCAGCAGCTACCGCGACAACTGTAAATGTGACCTCACCCCCACAGGGGAGATCTGTTATCAGTGTTGATGTTCCAGAAACAACCTGTCCTTTGGCTGGCAAGGAACCACCTGTGACAATGTATGTAACAGGACCACAACCATCAGTATAGTTCCAGTTTAACACTAAAGACGATGGTGTTATTTCAGAGGCCCATAGATCAGAGACTGCAAGAGGTTCTGTGAAGGAAAGTGAAACATAAGGATGAAAATGGCCGGATAATACTGATTTTTTAATGAATTTTACACCTGACTATTTGTGTAGATATTTTTACATAACACTTCAAACATTACTAATACCAGTTGAACATCTCTAACACAGAAAAGGTCAGTAGATATGAAAGATCGCACTGCTCAGGTAAGAAGATATTCCCTTTCCCCGGGATTGTGAGATATCAGACTTTAGTATATATAATTAGCAGGGGTGGGGTGACAGCCCCAGAGTGGTGTTGCAGGTGGTTTTAACCCATTGCAGAAACACTTGCACTCGCTTTAGTCAGATCCGGACTAATTTCTGAAACATGTAAAGAACGAATTGATGCCTTTTTGTTTTTACATTAGGTTTTTATTGGGTCAGTGGAGTTAGTCATTCAAATCATGTCTCCGATAGGTACACATATTTGTTTGTGCATGTGTGTGTGTCTGTGTGTGTTGTGTGCATGTATATATATATATATATATATATACATATATATATATATATATATATATATGTATATATATATATATATATATATATATATATATATATATATATATATACATATATATATATATATATATATATATATATATATATATATATATATATATTTGTGTTTGGGTCCTTGCTGTTACATTGAAAGTATGGTTCATCAAACCGTACTTCCGAGAACTCACTTACGCGAAAGTGCATAATATCGAAAATGCACATTTGCGGAAAAAAAAAAAACACACTAAACACTATTATGGAAGGGATCAAGCCCCATGCATCCCCCTACTTTAATATTCCCACTCTGAGATCGCACTACATTGGGGAAAAGGGAATATTTCCTTATCCCCACTGTACCATGATCTCAGCAAGAGTTTGCTTAGTTGTACATCAACATTACACATTGATGTACAATAAGAAGTTATGTGCCTACCCTAACGTTCCATGTTGGTTGCCTTCTTCTCGCCTTCTTTCTTGCTGGTTGGGTTCGGAGCTGATCGTCGGCTCTGACTCGGCCATCTTCAAAAGCTCGAGAGCTGCTTACTGGCTCGAGGCCCCCCTATATCCCATGATGCCTGGCACTAGATACCCAGATCTTGTTTGGTAAACCTAACTATAGACATCATAATAACAATTATAATAATAATAACACAGTAAAAAGTAGTAGGATGCCTGAACCAACTGGAGAGACTGACAGTGAGAAGTAATAGCCAGAGAACACTCAGCCAGTGATAAAAATACATAAGGAACTCTTCTTGGTCTACTAGAATGGGGGGATGGAGGGTGGGATGCAAGAAAGAAGGCGAGAAGAAGACAACTAATATGGAATGTTATGGTAGGTACATAACTTCTTAATGTAAAGTTGTCTATCTCGCCTTCATTCTTTCTGGTTGGGACAGAGTCCCTAGCACCTCAATCCTGTGTGGCTCATTGGAACAGACTCTTCAGAACAGTGGAACCAATTCAGCTCTTCTTCTGGAAGCCACATCCAGTTTATAATGCAAAATGAAGGTATGTGGATTATTCCATGTAGCTGCCGCACAAATAGTTTCCATTGGCAATCTGGCCTGAAAAGCCACATAAGTAGCTAGAGCTCTGGTGGAGTGACGTTTGGGTTTAGCAGGGAGCTCTTTTTTTCTTAACTGATATATAAAAGTAATAGTAGAAGTCAACCACCTATATAAGGTGACTTTTGACACCAGTATGCCTTTTTTTCCCTCAGTATAGGACAGGAACAACTGGTCTGATTTTCTGATTTGCTTGGTTCTATGCAGGTAAAAGTGTAATTGTCTATGAATGTCCAACTGATGTAACTTGTATTCTGCCTTGTTGGAATAATTTGGAAAGAACACAGGTAGTTCAATGGACTGATTCAAATTATAATTAGAAGTAACCTTTGGAAGAAAGGAAGGGTTAGTTCAAAGAGAAACTCTATCATTGTGAAAAACTAGGTAAGGAGGACAAACACAAAGAGCCTGAAGTTCAGAAACTTTTCTAGCCGATGTGACTGCAACCAGAAGAAGGGTTTTCCAAGAAAGAAACTTCAAGGAGCAAGAAGTTGCCGGTTCAAAGGTGGGTAGTATCAGGGAAGCTAAAATCAAATTCAGATCCCACGGAGGCGGGGGATCTCTTACTGGGGGCCTGAGTAGAGTGGTCTCTTTAAGAAAGGCTTTACAAAGCTTATGGGACATGATGCTTGAATCAGATAGGCCCGTATGAAAATTTGAAATTGCAACTAGCTGAACTCTAATCATGGCAGAAGAGGATCCAGTTCGAAAAAGTTCTGCTAGAAATTCTAAAATATGGTGCACAGAGGCTGAAAAGGGATCTATATTCCTGGTCTCTGCCCATAAGGAAAAATGTTTCCACTTACTAGCATAAGTTTTTCTAGTAGTGGACTTATGCAAGGATAAGATGATTTCACGCTCCGAATGGGAGATGTTGGGAAGCCTGGCTAATGTTGGAAGTGGAGAAACCAAGCAGTGAGCTGGAGAGAATGAAGAGATTGGTGCAACCCGCTCGACTGTTGAATCAGGAGGTCTGGAATTGGGTCCAGGGTCCAGGGCTGCTCCAGAAGGTGATGATGCAGGAAAGTGAACCAAATTTGTCGAGGCCAGTAAGGGGCAATGAGGATCATTTTGCATTCCAATGTGGTAGCTTTCTGAATTAGTTTGGGAATCAGGAGATACGGAGGGAATGCATAAAGAAGTCCCTGAGGCCAATTGTGAACTACAGCATCTCTGGCGAAGTGTCCGGGAAGAGGGAGGAGAGAGAAAAAATTGTCGCACTTTTTGTTGAAGAGGGTGGAAAAAAGGTCGCAGCAAGGCTGACCCCATTTGTGGAAGATTTTGTCCGCCACAGTCTGATTGAGAGACCACTCATGAGGCATGAGAATTGCTCTGCTCACCCTGTCCGCTATAACTTTGGACTTCCCAGGGATGTGCATTGCTATTAGAAACAGTTGGGAAGAGATCGCCCACTGCCAAAGTCTGAGTGCTTCTCGACATAAGGGGTATGATTGGTTCTGCCCTGCTTGTTGATGTACCATACCACTGACATATTGTCTGTTTGAATTGCAATTGTCCTGGTGGGAAGAGGGTCCTGAAGAGCTTGCAACGCTAAAAGCACGGCTCTCATCTCCAAGACATTGATATGCAGATGGTACTTGTGAGGCTGCCAGGTACCTTGGACTGTTTTGCCCTGAAAATGCCCCCCCCCACACCCGATCAGGGAGGCGTCCATGGTCACCGTAGCTACTGGAGGAGGAAGAATGAATGGTCTGCCCTGGGGTACTGATGGGGAAACCATCCACCAAGCAAGTTGGTTTTTGCATGTCTGTGTGATCCTTATCATGTGAGACATTGGAAGTTGCTGGAAGGACCATTGGGTGAAAAGCATCCACTGAAGAATCCTCATATGAAAACGAGCAAGGGGGACTAGTATGATAGCCGCTGCCATGAGACCTAAGGTTTTTAGGATGAATCTGGCCTGAATTTTTTTGCATCCTAATAAGACCTGCACATGTCGGCGAATGTCTAACACTCTGTCTAATGGAAGTCTCGCTGACATGTCTTTTGTATTTAAGTTTGCGCCTATAAAGGTAATAGATTGACAAGGGGACAATGCAGACTTTTCAAAATTTATTGTGATACCTAGTTTGGAGCAAGTTTGAATGGTGTAGTCTCTGGCTTGCAGCAGGTGATGTCTGGTGGTAGCAGTAAGGAGCCAGTCGTCTAGATATGGAAACACCTGGAATCCTTGCCATCTCAGGTGAGCAGTAACTACTGCCAAACATTTGGTGAACACCCTGGGGGCTGTGGTGAGACCAAAGGGCAGAGCTCTGAACTGATAATCACTGGCTCCCAGCCGGAAGTGGAGGAATCTTCTGGAGCACCTGTCCATTTTGATATGGTAGTACACATCCTGAAGATCTATGGAGCACATCCAATTGTCCTGACCCAGAAAGGGTAAAATGGACTGTACCGTGACCATCCGGAATTTCATTCTTTGAACAGACCTGTTTAGTCTGCTGAGATCCAGAATGGGTCTCCAGTCCCATGTCTTTTTTGGTACCAAAAAGAACCTTGAGTAAATTCAGGATCCTTGCTGGTCTGCTGGGACTGGCTGGATGGCTCTTTTTCTTAGCAGTTTTGATATTTCTTGAACTGCTTGATCCCTTAGATTGGGTGGAACATCTGGAAGGGATTTGTTGGGAATGTGTGGAGTGCAAAAGAAGGGGATTTTGTAGCCTTCGAATATGATATACAGTACCCATTTGTCTTGTGTTATACTTTGCCAGGCTTCTGGGTACAGTGAAAATCTTTCCCCGACTGCCTCCGATGGTGGACAGCTGGGCAGCACTTCAGGGATGCTGAAAGGGCTTGTCAGAGAAAGATTCTCTTTGGCCCTGATTTTGCAGACCCCCTCTGCCTCTAGGGCGGCATCTATTGTTGTTCCCTCTTCTGCCCCTGGAGGTGAACTCTCCACGTGTGTCAGGCATGGCTCCCTGGGGTTTCCAGAACCACATTTTCCCACTCTTCTGACCCTTGGAATATGGTCTTGAAGGAGTGGAAAAATGGACTCCCACAGCAGAGAGAGTCTTGCCTTCCTATTCACACCTGGTAAGAGTATCCTTCACCAGTGGTCCAAACAGAGCAGAACCATCAAAGGGGGTGTTGGTGAAAGACGCCCTGAAGGGTTCGGCAAAGTTGCATAACCGCATCCAAGCGTGTCTCCTCAAAGCCACACCTGTGCCTGCGGCCCTACTCGCTCCATCGGCTGCATAAGAAATGAGCTGTATGGAGGAGTTTACTACAGAATTTAGAGTCGCCAGCTGGGAGGCAATCTTAGCCTGAGCCCCCGCAGCTGATGGATTTTGAAGGGTATCTCCTAGCTCTTTAAGGAGATCCCATTGAAGGCGGGTAAAATGGCACAAATTGTTCAGAGACCTCATGGAAAAGGTCGCTGAGGAAAACATCCGCTTCCCATATCTGTCCATTGTCCTAGATTCCTTGTTAGGGGGATGGACAGATGAAAAGTTTCAGCCAACTCCTTTTTAGTGGCCGCTGCTACCATCATGGCATCAATGGGAACACCCTTGGTCAGAAATTGCTTATCCTGATGGGCAGTGATGAATTTTGTGGGCCTGGGGGAGTTGGTTCCATTGTGTCTGGAGCTGACCATGCCTTTCGAGCCACTACCGACATCAGTGGATCGAAAGGCGGAGACATCCAGGAGGTGGAGAGTCGGGAACCAAACACGTCCAGAAATACCAACTCATCCTCGGAAGGTTTAAGGGTAGTCCAGTTCCCCCTGTGCCTAAGGATTTCAAGGATGTCTGAGAAGGAGACGTCCTCAGAGGGGGATCTCGGGCACCCTTCCGACTCCTCCAAGTCGGTATCTGAAATGACAGACTCATGGGAGTCTACAAGCTTCCTCTTGCATTTCCTCTTTCAAGAGGGCTCCTCTGAAAGAATGGGGGAGGCCTCAGAAGAGGAAGATACACCCAATGGGGTGCCCTGGAGCACTTGTTCCCCACGCTTGGGGTCTGGAGGAGGGGCAGAGGCAGGAGCAGGCTCCATGGGGGGAGGAGCCGATGAGGCTGACCGTGAGCCTGACTCAGATGGCAGCACACTCCTCATGACCTCGAAGGCACCCCTTCCCGATAACAGAAAAGACTCCGGCTCCGAAGAGACCAGAATCCTTCCCGGCACCAAGAGAGATGGCTCCAAAGCCGATGTAGGAGCCGAACTCACCTGCGCCGAAGCTCCGAGAGGGAGAATGGGGTCAGACAAGGGCCCAATGCCACTCACCCCCTTGGAGCCGACGAGGGAGTCCCGGCACCCAGATCCATCCAAGGACGGCACCATGGAAGAGATCGGAGCCGACGACAGAACCGAAAGGGGAGGTATCGATGCCGATGGACCCATGCTTCCAGCCACAGCATGCTCCGGCTCCAAACTCAAGGGATAAGTCGAAGGAGGAACTATTGCAGAAACAGGTAGAGCCAAACCCTGATGAGGGGGGCTGGATAGCATTTTTGCCAGGGCCTGCGACTTTAAAAGCCTGTCACCACTCTCTACAAATCATGGTCAGATAGCCTAGATGACCGAGAAGAGTGGGATCGATGACTCCACTCAGATTGCAATAAGGGAGACCCTGGAGCCGAATGTATTGACTCCAAGGACGGTGACCTGGAGCGTTTTCGACTCCCTGATGGTTCCGACAGAAGAGTCGGGGCTGACTGGGAGATAGGTACTTCGGCTCCAGTCAGAGCTGAAGTTGACGTAGAGATAGATACTTTGGTTCCAGTCGGAACCGAAGTTGAAGCAGAAGCCATACCAGGCGATGGCTCTGAGATGGGAGCCGAAGGCTTCGATGGCCTAGACGGTTTCAATGATTGACACTTGGCCGGTGATTCTTCAGGTTTAAGCAAACCCCTAAGGATAAGCTTATTCCTATGCTCCTGAAGGACTCTTGGACTAAAGGCGTGACACACCGAACAAGAGTCCTGCAGGTATAGGGAGCCCAAGCAGTAGACACAAGAAGTGTGACCATCTGTCAGAGACATTTTCTGACAGTATGAGTCACACTTCTTGAATCCCAACACTTTTGTGTCTTTAGACATTCCTGTAAAGGAAAATCAAATACAACGAACAAGTAGAATAGAAAGTAGGTAACTGGAAAAAAACACATACAATCCACACAAGTTACCACACCCTAACAGCACACACTATATAATATAAGACCTACAAACTACCACAAATTTCTATGACATTTTATCTACCTTAAAAAAGAAAACAATGATAAGCCTCTAACTAAAACGGCTTACTTTAAAATGGCAAACAGGGGTGGGGGAGGGAGGAAAAAACTCTCTAAAGAGAAAACAAGTTTTTAAGGAGGATTAAAAACTAACAACTACCACAGACCCTACAGCTATGCTATAATAATAAGTATATATATAAAAGGTACAAAAAATCCTAAATATTAAGAACAAAGTGAAGAAAAAATACAACCTGAGCCAGTAAACGCAACCTCATAGCAAAGGTGGCAAACGGGATCTGGGTATCTAGGGCCAGGCATCATGGGATATAGGGGGCCTCGAGCTAGTAAGCAGCTCTCGAGCTTTTGAAGATGGCCGAGTTGGAGCCGATCCAACCAGCAAGAATGAAGGTGAGATAGACAACTTAACATCTAACATTACATGCAAACTGCATATTTTTTATTTTGGTATACTTTAGAAAAAGTGCATTTTTGATAAAATGCACTTTCGCTAAAGTGGGTCCGTAAAAGTACGGTTCATGAACCATACTTTCGATGTAACACCAAGGACCCATATATATATATATATATACATAGATATATATATATATATATATATATATATATATATATATATATATATACATACACACACACACACACACACACACACACACACACACACACACACACACACACACACACACACACACAAAATGTCAAAAAGACTGTATAAAATAAACGAAACCTTATAACACAGGACAAAACACCCACGAGCCTGTACTCAGCTCTTTCATCCTTTACTAACTAATAAGGACTTAATCAGATTAATTTAAACTGCAGAACAGCATATAAATATGACACAAAGAAAGCAGTTCTTAAGAATCAATTAGCCAATAAACATCAATTTACATTTGAAACATAGTGCTCTATTTAAAACAATCCAATAAAGAACTTTCCAAGTGAAAACATTCTGAAGTGGACCAGTAATAGAATCCTGTCAGTAGGTAGTGATGGAAGTTAATGACGTGTATCAGTTAGTAGAGCAAACATCACACAAGCTATAACACAAGAACCTTAATACATGTAAAATAAGAGACTTAATATTAATAATGTATTTATAATCAGCGGTGCCATTTAAGTGCACACTTGATGTTTAAATTTTCATTCAGACCAGGTGGGGCATCCACATTAATTCTCAGCTGCCATAATAATTTCCTGACCTCTAAGTAAGTGTTTGCATCTCCAAAAAATCTATGAACTTTTTCCAATATAATAAATTTAAAGCAAGTAAAATTCTGGCAATGTAGGCTGTACTTGGCAAGAGCATTTCGCAAGTGTAAATTTCTGATCGCTGCACAGTGCTCTTTAATTCTTGCAGACAATTTGCGAGTGGTTTTCCCAACATAAAAAGATGAGCATGGAACACATGTAGCAGTGTAAACAAAAAATAAAGATTTACAGTCAAAATGTTTCTGAAAAGAAACTGAGAAATTATGTTTGAAAATAAAACTGGTGCCTTCTACAATGTATGCACAGGCTATACAAGTTCCACAGGAAAACATTCCTACTATGTAGCTATCATTAATAACTGGACTGTCTCTCTCTCTCTCTACATATATATATATATATATATATATATATATATATATATATATGTATATATATGTATATATATAAAATAAATAAATATATATTATAATCTATCTCTCTATCTATATATATATATATATATATATATATATATATATATATATATATATATACATATATATACATTTAGGAAAATGGTGTAAAGCATATGCACCTAGAAAAGCCCTCACTGCTTCTCTAGTCTGCTGCATGCATTACTTGAAACATTGTATTGTTCAGCAGAATAAGAATGTCCTTACTATAGTTTTAACTTTCTAACCACTTCATAGTATGAAAAGAATTTGCATTTCTCTCTACAATAGCATTGTTGTATAAGCAAGGCATTTCCTTTATATGGTGCTGAATTTATTAATAAAATAGAATATATGCATTGAAGAGCTGAGGAAAGGGAAAGCTAACTCTTACTTGTAAAGACAAAAAATGAGGTTTGGTAACTGATCAATTTGTCCAGGGACATCTTCAGATCGGGGGTTTAGATAGAAATAGTAATGGGTTTTAGGAGGGTAAAGGAAGAAACTATGGGGGGAAGAAAAGGGTTAAATATGAAAATAGGATGATTAGGAGGAAGTGAGGTAAGTGTAGGGAGGGTCTAAATAAGTTTTGTGAGAGTCTAACTGGGTATGATATCACATTTTGTTGTGAACTTGCTTCTGCAAGTATTACATCCATGACGACCTATTGGTACTGTGGTACATGTAGGCTTTGGACTTCTTTTGATCAGGAATTGGAATTGGGGGAGTTTTTGCATAGAGAGAAAAGGGATTTTGGCTGTGGTGGGCATGTTTTTTTTGGTTTACCTGGTGGGTAATAGCTTCACTGACATATTTTTTCCCTTCTCATTGGTAGTGTGTGTTTTGATGAGAGCAACAGTTTTGCAGGCTGTTTCATGGGTTGGGAAGCAGCTGCATGCATTGGCTGTTGCCATGTATGAGCAGTTGTATGGGGTGTGTGCTTCGAAACATACTTCTCAACTGTGCAGATTTTTTTTGTTATTTTATCCACTTTTTAATTTGACACAGCAATAATAAAAAATTGTTCCTGTTTTCAGCCTTTGCCTTGCCTGGTATTAGTGTGTGTCGGGGCAGATCCAAATTTCTTATTCTAAGAGTTTGAGAGGTATGGCTCAAAGGGTTTATCAGTGCCCCTAGCTGCTCCTGGGCTTGGAAGCATTCTTGAATTTGGAACATTGTGCAGCAGAGCGTCTTGTTAAATTACAATTCACCCACATATGCCATTTCTCTGGCTGCAAATTATCTTTACAACATTCGCTAACAAAAATTTTGTTACAGCTTCATCCAGTGAGTGAGGGTCTTTAGAGCTTCATCAGAGCTTATTCACAGGCTTTGTGAGGCCAGTGAGTGATAGACTTAGTCATGCATGTGCATAGTTTGACTACTGGTAGAGGGGAAGGGGAGGCATGCTTACTACTGAATCATGGTCCAGATTGGCGTGAACACAGTACAGATTCTCACCTAATGTCTGTACTCAGTCTGTTTCCTGGAATCAAACCCCAGCTGGATAAGCAATGTGATGAATACTTAAACAGGATCCACCCCTAAGGTAAAATAGCTCATACCTTTAACTTTAACATATCATTGTAATATGTCATCATAGCAGGAAACCTGTGGTGCTGCTGCATTAGTGCAAAGTAATTCAAGCCAGGAAAAAAAAAAAAAAAAAAGAGGGATGTCTGCAGATGAATGGAGTGTGGCGGACACCGGGCAGAGGGATGTAGGGAAGGGGGTTATTTTTTGTTCCTCATTACCAGTTAGTGACACAGTGTGTCAAATCTATTGAAATGTGCCATCAATTTGCATTTTCTTTTAAGGCTTCTTTTGCTGCATATCTTTGTGGTGTTTGCTGCAGAGGTTTGTAGTGGGGTGCCAAGAGTGGGAACTGAGACACACTTTGTAACAAATGACATGGTGGTGGTGAACCAGAAATCCTAGGGCAGTTGTTCCTCACAGTGAACAGTACAAAAACTGCAGTTGTGGTTTTTGACTGTGTTGAAGTATATGGGGACACTGGTTTTCCAGGGATTGCTTGTGGTCACTGTGAGTCAATAGATTATTGCTCTTGGTTGCTATTTGCTTTGTTGCGTTTTGCAAGATGGAGTTGGAGCCACGAATTTGTTCATGTTTGGTGCCTATAGAACACAGACATGTTAAATGTGATATGGAAAGTCTTCAGGTGAGGTGTGGCTTCTATTCTCTTCCTGCATGGCTGGGAGAGTTTGTAGAGAATCTGATTTTGTCCAAAGCTGTGGGCTTTGATAAAGAGGATCTCAATCTGTGCTGAATGGAGCTCCGTTCCCTGTGGGCTCTCCTGTTTTCTGTTCCTCTTTTAGCTTAGCTATGCTAATGTCTGGTTTTGGGTCCCAGGCCTACATGTACTTTATGGGAAAAACATATGTGTGTGTGTGTGTGTGTGTGTGTGTGTGTGTGTGTGTGTGTGTGTGTGTGTGTGTGTGTTGTGTGTGTATATGTATATATATATATATATATATATATATATATATATATATATATATATAAAATGCAGACTTTTGGCGTCACTATGGTAAAGAGCTTAGTGTTGATTGTTCCAAAGGTACTAGGATTTTTAATGGGGAAGGTTTGGTTTGGCAGCTGCAAAACTACAGGAGGTGTTTGGTTTGAACATGTGTGTGTGTGTGTGTGTGTGTGTGTGCGTGTGTGTGTGTGTGTGTGTGTGTGTGTGTGTGTGTGTGTGTGTGTGTGTGTGTGTGCGGATTGCTACATAACTGCATCTTTGTGTTTTGCTAATGCACTTGTGGTAAACCCGAGTGTCTGGGATGTCGATTTATGGTTCACTGATTGTAAAATTTGGCAAGAGGGGCTCATCAGGCATGACTTTCATGTTCATCAACTTAGTGGCAAATCATCAAATGTTGAATTTGGAAAATAATGATAGACACTTGCATTTCAGACTTCATACCCTTCAGAGGATTCATAATAATGGAAAACCTGTTACTTGATCAACTTTGTGAAGTTTGTGAAAACAGTGTGTTTGAAGTCATCCCTCTTTGAGCCTTGTCCCACTTTTATTCATGGTTTTGTTTGGTTCTTGCTTTTGGAGGTTGAGGGGTATGGCTATCATGTTTGGATAACTGGAGTTTTGACAAGACCTACTTTGCTTCTCAGCAGGTTGTAAGCTGTCCAATGGAACAGTGCCCTCCATGCATGAGCGGAAGTGTGATACTGCAGGTTGAGAGGTTTGGACCACTGGGTTAGGGGAAGGGATGGTCATCTGCTACATGTCATCTTTTGAGATCTGGCATTTACGGCATATTTATTTAATAGGCCATGGGGTACAGACAGAACCCCTCTGAAAACTCAGTGCAACACTGGTTATCTATCAACTTTTCAGATATATTAAAAAATTATCCCTACATTTGGGATTTTCTCTCACTTTCCTTTACAGTGATGTCCAGATGATTTGCTCCAGGAGATCTAAATGTATGGTTAGTATACACTTTTACTGCTATTTGCAGTATGTGGACAGTGCTTCTGCCCAGCCAAAGCAGAATGGCCAGACCTTATCGTATAAGCTTGGCTGGTTTTGGCTGTGAAGGGTTCTTGCTTTAAAGCTCCCAGATGTGGTGGGTAGCATAAGGTAGACATTAAAGGGAGGGGTCATAGTAATAATGAGTTTGTCTCCTAGTCACAAGGTAACATGGTTTGATATCCATCTCTGTTGGGGGATCATTGGGGGGGGTCACACAGTCTGTATATACAAAGGGACTGCCTTCATGAGCACAGCACTTTGATAGCATCTCTGCAGAGGTTGAATGCAAATTCTAGGAGACTGCCAGAATCCGTTCAGTAATTCATGGGGGGTATAGGTGTGGTAGATTTGGGACTTAGTGGTTTATTGTTTTCTTCCTCTCGGCCAAAGAATTCCATTGCCATTTCTTTGCAATATTCTGCTGGTGGATATATGGGATATTTTTGGCATGAATTTGCTAAGGTGGGAAGAGCAACATGAGCATCAGTCAGTGACCTGAAGGGAGCAGGCTCAAAAGGTGTTGGAGGCTGTTACAGTGGATGTTCCGGTCACTAGAGCAGTGCGCAGTGAGATTGCAGATGGAGTGCAGAGTGCATAACACTCAGTGGCCTAAGGATGTGGATTTGGAAGGTAATTTATTCTGCTGGGTTCGAGGTTGGGTTGATGGAGTGGTAAACAATATGGTAGCAGGTTATCTTACTTTATTCTGTACTCATTAAGGCACATCAAGGTTGGTGCAGTTGGGTAGTGTAGGGACAAGGGAGGAAGTGGTATGCTGGGGGCAAGGTATAGCAGAGTTGGAGCTTGTTTATGGGGAGTCTGGGATTACCACTGGTGGGGTGGAGTCACACTAATTACATGATCATGGGTAGTTACTAGGGTAATGGCTCTAAGGTTCTTAACAACCTAGCCAAGTTGAGGTAGGTAAGGTTCCTTATGTCCAAGTGCAGCACATGTTGCCCTTATTTAAGAGGGACATGGGTGGATGTTGCTCTTGTCCAAGAGGGACACAGGTGGAACCCCTGGGGTGAATTTGCAGTGTGGATTCTGTAATAGGCTGTATTGGCACAACTATGGACTGGTTTAATTTTCTGTACCCTGATTACTGGTTAAAAACTTCATCAAGGAAGCTCATAGGAAGGTTAAAATGTGATACTTGTATGTATAGAATAGGCCTTTTAATGGAACGGTTCTGTTTTATTTAACATTCTTATCAGTTATATCATTAACATGGGATGCATGAAGAACATTTATGTGGAACTTTGTTACAGCATCTTAAGCTTCATGGTGGTGTTGCATTCTATAGTTGTGAGTACATTTTATGCAGTTGATGAACGAGGTATGCCTTTGGTGGCACCTAATATAATTAAGATGTTTTGGTTTATGTATGTGTAGAGGATTTACAGTATTCTTTTCTTTTGCAGATCAAAATGAGGTCACAGATGGGGAAGTGCAAGTGGGCATTTAGTTGGTGGCCTGAAGGAAGTGCATTTGAAATGTGATGGATTCCACTGGAATGG
The DNA here is from genome assembly GCF_019279795.1 of Protopterus annectens. Lineage (NCBI taxonomy): Eukaryota > Metazoa > Chordata > Ceratodontiformes > Protopteridae > Protopterus > Protopterus annectens. The sequence goes on from NC_056734.1 coordinate 907,898,264, forward strand.
ATGTTCCTGCCACTGCAGTGGTGCACAGTGAGGTTGCAGGCAATCTTATTTTACTCATTAAGGCACGTCATTGTGTGCATTGGGAGTGATGTGGGGACAGGTGAGGATGAGGTATATCAGGGGCAGGGTGAAACAAGTTTGGAGATTGTTTATGGGGAGTTTGGGGGTTGTCTACAGGCGGGGTAGAGTTACAACAACTTGAAGTTGGGTTGCATTTTGTGGGAAGGGTAAATGGGTTTGTTTTCTTGTGGCAAGGCTAGGCAGATGGATTGTTTGGTGATCGTGCTACTTTGGGAGTTCAGCAATTTTCCCCATTGGATTTGGCAGCAGTGGGTGGGACTACGTAAGGGTTTGGCAGAGCTTGCAAGGTATGCCTGTGTGCATGGATGGGTGAGGAAATGGTAACTGGTTATGCAGAAGCTTGAAGGTCTGAGCAAGGGGGCAACTAATGGATGCAGGTCATAGTTTGATTTAAAAAAAAAAAAATGATGGGTGACATTTTGGGACAAAGGTGGATTAAGGATGTCATGGAGCTTGTTGGGCTCTTTTTTTTGGCATATTTGTGAAGAAATGGTTTTGGCTTGTTGGTTGGCAGGATGCAAGGATGCTTGGAGGATGGATGTATTAGATGGAAGGACATTTGGAGGAGAGATGTTACTGTTTGAAGTTAGTTTAAATTTAGCTGGCATTGTACGTTTAGTAGAAGTTTTGGGGAACACTGTTAATTTTAATTTGGACAATAGGGCTGTGGTAGGAGGCTTTTGCTTTGACAGGAGAGGTGTGTTAGGTTGGCTTGGAATGATTAGATATGGTACACAATTCCAGGACAGTGTGGATAGGAGGGTATATTGTAGGGCATTGTAAGGTTTTAATTTGTGTTGAGGCTTGGGAACAAGGTTAGGCAGTTCAAGTGATCAAGGTGGATTTAGCTCTGTTTAGTATAGTTGTACAGGTGACTAGGTTATGTGACTTTACTGAATCTGGGATGGAGGTTATATGGTTGAAGGGTTGGGTTAGGTTTGATAGTGTGAAGACTGACTAGTGGTTGGCACTGGTAAATGAAAGTTCACTGGGTTGTAATTTGGGGGGATATTGGCATTATGGAAGATTGCATTGATTAAGAGGGTGGTGCATTGTTCAGCAAATTCTATGTGGTTATCAGATGTTTGCTTTATAGCAGATGATGGGTATGGGGGTTGAATTCCTATTACACTGATTTGTTGGAGCGGTGATCTCGTTTGGTCAATATCACATCCTTTGGGTGGTTAAAGTATGGTGCAGTTATGGGGATGTCATGTAATTGGGCGTGCTTTGTTTTGGAAGGCATTTGGCTTCGTGTTTTGGTGGCACATTTGGCAGGTAATGACCTGGGAATAATTATGACGTTACTGTTGGTAGCTAGGATAAGGGAGCATATGTTTGATTTAAAGAGGTTTTACAAGGGTATGGGTATTACTTTGGCTTTGGAGGGGGATCATTGGTTTATATTCACCTGATTAGGCAACTGGTTGCTTTATATGATAAGGGTTTGGCATGACAAGGATCCAGTCTGGTTCACAGAAAATGAAGTACATCAAATGATGTTTAGCTTCTACCTTTTTTTAACCTACAGTTTGTTTTGTTTTGGAAGGTTTCTGGGAGTTTTTGGTATGAAAGGGGGGAACAGCCTTGTCAGGCTGGTGGGTGGAGAATAGGGGCAGGCTAGTCCATCTTCTGTTCCCCCTCTGGTTTTGGATATTCATTTCAAAGAGTTGGGAAATTCAAGTGAGCGGTTGGACGTTGCTTGATAAGTAAAGTAAGCGAGTGGAGGTAAGAATACTACTTACTTATTCAGGGTGAATGGGGTCATGCCACCCTAACTTAACTGATATATGGATGTAGGGTCAAGTGAGCTGTTGGATGCTGCTTGATAAGTAAAAGTAAGTAAGTGGAAGTGAGGATGCTGCTTATTTGGTTAGATAGTTATTTCAATGAGTTGGGAAATTCATGTCAGCAGTTGGACACTGCTTGATAAGTAAACTAAGCGAGTGAAGGTAGGGATGCTGCTTACTTGGTTAGGGTGAGCAGGGTCACTCTGCCCTAATTTAACTGTTACATGGATGTTTATGCCATGATTAATTAAATGAAAATATTAGTTGGTTAATGAAATTATGTTTATGGAATTTTAATAAAGGTCATCAAATGCCATTTGGTATGATGTGTGTTTATTGAAGGGGACCTGGGCAAAGTCTTTTGCTTTTCCTTGTGTTGTTCCATCAGCAGCTGCCGCGACAACTGTAAAGGTGACCTGATCCCCACAGGGGAGATCACTTATCAGTGTTGATGTTCCAGAAACAACCTGTTCTTCTGCTGGTGAGGAACCACCTGTGACGATGTATGTGACAGGGCCACAGTCATCACTAAAATTCCAGTTTAATACTAAAGATGATGGTGTTATTTCAGAGGCCCATAGAAAATAGACTGGCAGTGGCTCTCTGAAGGAAAATGAAACATAAGGATGGAAGGATGGATAGATAACAATTTTTTTAATGAATTTTACATCTAGTTATTTGTCTAGTTATTTGTATATAACATACCAAACATTAAAAATCATAGTTGAATATCTCTAACACAGAAATGGCCAGTAGATGTGAGAGATTGACAATGCCCTGGTAGGGAGATATTCCCTTTCCTCTGGGTTTTTGAGATCTCAGAATTTGTATATATATTTTTAGGGGTATAGGGGGCAGAGCCCAGAGTGGAGTTGAAGGGAGATTTTACCCCATGCAAAATCTCTTGTATTACTTTAGTCTGATCTGGAGTAATTTCCAAAACGTGCAGAATGAGTTGATGTCTTTTGTTTTTACATTAGTTTTTATGGTATCAGTGGAGTTGATTGTTTAATTATGTGGCCTAGAAGTATACATATTTGGGTGTATGCGTGTGTGTGTGTGTGTGTGTGTGTGTGTGTGTGTGTGTGTGTGTGTGTGTATATATATATATATATATATATATATATATATATATATATATATATATATAGTAGAATATATATACTAGAAAAATCTATCAAACGAGGTAAATACCACAACTACATAAAACGGTAAAAACCTTAAGGAGAAGAAATCAGCCTGTAGACTAATAATTAAGTGCTTTCTTTCATTTATTATTTCAAAACACACAGTTCATCAGAAACCTCATTTAAATGTACATTCTGGACAGTACAAACAACATGTGAACATGTACAACTACAGTAACAGTCATAAATTCAAAAGAATATAAATAGAACCCCACCCACTAGGTGAGCATCATCAATTATCTTAACATTCTTAAGAAACATTTTATATTTAAAGCTCCATTCAGCCCTGGGGGTGTGTCAGCTTGAAGTCTCTCTTGCCATTGTATTTCCCTGATGTCCAGGAGAGGGTTGACATTACCAAAGGGAATAAACACTTTATCCAAAACTGCAAACTTAAAATTATAAAACTAGGAGACTACTTTTAGCTAAAGCATTTTTACTATCTGTGACTCTAGTTGCTCTGATATGCTTTTTTAGTTTGTCACTCAATCTGCTTATAGTCTTTCCTACATAGAAAGAGACACAATGGGAACAGATCGAGATGCACACAACATTCTTGGTGGTACAGTCAAATGAACCTTTGAAATGGAGAAAATAGTTTTGTGCTATTAACTCTGATCAGAATATGTTGACAGCAAATACAATGACCCCAGCTGTTCATTCCTGTGTGACCAGAGGGTTGTTTTTTTCTGATATTTCTTACCATTTTCCAGGAACAACTTCAAGCATGTAATTTTTTTATATAGCAGAAGGACAGGGCTGGCCCTAGAGCTTTTTCTAATTCTTGATTAACATTAATGATGCTCCAGTAGTTTTTAGCAATACAGTGCCTGATGCTTTGTAAATCTAATGAGGTAGGTAGTGGAAAATGCATAGAGTTATTAATACTAGGACCTTTGTTAATTGTAAAAACATTTCTCAAAATTGGTTTGGGCTGAGAATGTCAATTAGAATAAACATCATAAAAACAATAGTCTGTGAGTTCAATGTGATAGTTTGTCTCTCTAAAGAGACTTCTGAGAAAGCATATTCTTTAAAAAACTGATCTTCTTCACTGACAAGTCTACTTAAATGTACAAATTGGCCCTTTACTAATATGTTTCTCTTCATAAACAAGGGATGTTGACTGTTGTAGTCCCGATAATTATTTCTAAAGGTGCATTTACAATAATTGTGGAGTTGAAATGTTATGGACATTATCACAAGCAAAGATAATATTCAAGAAATGAACTGTTTTACCTAAACCAGAAATGGTACAGTCAAGAAACCAAATACTCTCTTTAATGTTCAAAATAAAATCATTTAATTCATTCTGAGTGTCCATCCAGAGGAAAAAAATATATCATGTATGAAACACTTGGTAGAATCTTTTCAAATTAATGAGAGTGTCAGCCTCCCAGGAGCTAAGCACTAGATTAGCATAAGCTGGTACCATTTTATCACCCATGACAACACCTTTAATTTGATGGAAAAT
>NC_056734.1:907907795-907912272 GCF_019279795.1 Protopterus annectens
CTGGCTTTTTCCTGATTCTTGAGCAAAGAAGTAAAAATTACTTTTCAGGCTATAGACATTAAAGCAGAACCTGTTTTTCAATTAACGTTCTAATTATATTAGAGTAATTAAAGGTTGCTTTTGATTCATGAGCAAAGTGTAGGTTTTTCAGATAATGTAAGGTGATGCATACTCTATTAATTTTCCAAGTGGATCTCAGTAATATTTCAAACTTGTCCCTGATTTTAGGTGTTAGTCCCTCATTTTTGGATTTGTCCCTGATTCTTCCGATAATGTTTTTTTTCAGACAATTTTTGTTGATGCATATACACTTAACATTCTTTATTAATTACAATACATTAAAAGGTGTCATTGATTTTTCTGATTTTGTCCATGATTTTTGAGCAAAGTAGTTAGGTTTGTGTAGTTAAAGAAGAACTAGGGGGAACAAGACCATAATATTAACATGAAAGTATTTCAAATAGTACCTTGATAAGTGCAAGCAGGGGCCTGGGAGATCAGCTACTTAAAGACTGTCTGTGTCCATTAGAGACAGTCATGCCAAATCAAGGATAAATGTCCTGTTTCCCATCCAATTGTCCAAGTTACACTTGAATTGGGATAGGGAGGAACTCTGCTTCAAATGGATGGGGAGCCTGTTGCAAAGTTGTGGTAGTCTTTGGGATACATACTTGTCTCTCCAGCTGGTCCTATTTTTATCACAGGCAAGGTTTAAGTCTTTAGGCTGAATAATTCTGGTGTTTCTTGTTTTTCAGATATGCAGGAGGTCAATCAGGCTGGGGTCTGACAATGTCTTGTATGCCAGGCATAAATCACATCACAACAAACTGGAGGAGACAAAACACAGGGATGGGGCTCTGAGGCAGTCTGCAGTGGACATGTTATTTATGCCCTGCATGCTTTTAGAGAGGAACCTCTGTGGACATTCCATTTATTGGATGTGTGTGGTTCGGTACATATCAAGGGGGGCATTGTAGTCAGTGATGAATGCTGACAACAGTGGAGCAATAGCATCCTTGTACCTAAATGCCATACCTTTGTTTATAAGTTAAACAACATATAATGATTTCCTTATTGCTGTAGACATGTAATGGTCAAAGGCTATATTACTGTCTATGTGTGTTCCCAAGGTCATACTGGGTCGACTGTTAGGGATGTGTCAATATATTAGTTACCAGGGGTGGATGAATTTCTGAAGGATACTATTATACATTCCTTGCATTTGGTTTTAGTTCATGGCTCTGACACAAATCTACCTCAGATTTGACTTTGGTAGACTTTATTTGTCCTTTGAGTTGTTGTTTAGTTTGATGAGATTGCTTTAGCCTCCTGGGTGTGACACCTCCAAATGTTTGGCATGATTTTTTTCCTTCTGTTGATGGTATGATTCCAACAGGGTGGCTTTTCTGAGTTAGTTCTTCACTTCTTACTGGTGGGAACCACTGCCTCTATGCAGCTATTAATGTGCTTGCATAGGGTTTTTGTGAATAGTTCTACATAGGCAGTAGTGTCCTTGGAGTATATGGGGGCTTGAAATTTTGCCAGGTTATCACTTAATAGTAGGAAGTTAGCCTTATAGTATTTCTTAAACATTCCAGGACTAGCTACAGTTCCAAGGTTTTACTTCAAAGCAGACCATTTTGTGGTCTGACCATACCAGAAGAGACATTACACTATGGGGTGTAGCAGTCTACCATAATAGTGAGGATCCAATCCAGTATGTTTGCACCCATGGTCAGTGTATTGATATTCTAGTCCAGTAAGGTTCTGTTTACAAAATCCATGAATCTCTGTGCCTGTGTCATATATGATTCCCAGTTAATAAGTGAGTAATAAAAGTCAGTCATGAATATGGTATTGGGCTGGATGGAATGTATTTCTAATAAGATTAAATATGTGATATGAACTTCCTGGCTCATAGAGGAAGACTTATAGCTTGCAAGGGTGTGGTATGGGTTTTGCTTGTGGTGATTTGAACACGGAGAATCTCAAGCACATTGTCCTGTTTGATCAGCATGCTGTATGTTTATTTTTTATGTAAATCAATAGACCTCCAACTTCATTCCCTGTCTGTGTATTAGGTGGTCTAAATGTGTGGAAGGCATTGTAACATTGCACTGCTGGTGTGTTTTTGCAGCTTTAAAGAATGTCTCAGTGACTGTACAGATGTCAGCATTCTCTAGAGTGAAGAGAGCTTGTAAGGAGTGGAGTTTCTTGTTTAGACTCCTAGCTTTGACCAGTACTGCCTTTAGGTTTTCTTAGTTTTGAAACTAAATTAGCATCCCTAGCTAAGAAAAACTGCAAAGCTACATCCAAAATCTAAAAGGGAAGTCCCAACTTTCTGCTGAACTGGCTGTAGGTGATATCACTTATACTGAATCTAAGGACATCCCCAACTTGCCAGTGGACAGGTTTGGTAAAAACGTCACCCCCCTGTCCCCTGTAATCATATCCAGTGACATACCTGTCACAGTCCTCTGCCTAGTATCTGCAGAAAGCAGGTCATAGCTACATTCCCCAAGGCCAAAAACACAACCTCAATGGGACTGGACAACATCCCAAGCTGCTTATTAAATGGTCTAAAACAGGAGTTAGCGGAACCACTGAGCACGCTCTTCAGTTTCAGTCTAAGCATTGGCTTTGTCCCAGCTGAGTTTAAAACAGCAACCATAATCCCCTTGCACAAAGGGGGTCCCTCAACTGAACCATGGAACTATAGACCCATAAACATAACCAGCCTTATCTGCAAGGCCATGGAGAAAATTATCATGGACCTTATCAAAAAGGATATAGGTGACCTTTAAACTCTTGACCCAACCCAGTTTAGCTTTGTTAAGGGCAGATCTTCCCTGCTAAACCTGGTAGACTTCTTTGAGAATGTCACCAAGGCCCTGCATAAAGTCAAAACAGTCCACACTGCCTATACTGACCTAGCCAATGCCTTTGATACAATCCCTCACTCAGGCATCATTGAGAAACTCACCCAGCTAGGGATTAACCCTTACATCACTAGATGGGTTGCCAACCGACTCACAAACAGAACACATACAGCCAAAATTGGGGATGCTACCTCTACTAGCAGACCTGTTACCAGTGGTGTTCCACAAGGATCTGTGCTAGGACCCCTAATGTTTGGTATCTATTTTTCAGAAGTCCAAGTGAAAAAAGATAGTCTATGATTTACCAAGTTTGCCGGTCTGCAAACTGGGTGCGATCATCAAATCCCCCAAAGATGTCAACATACTTCAAAATGGGCTTACACAGACAAATGATAGGTGTCAAAGCCATGGACTTAAACACAAAAAATCCATTATCACACCCTTGGGCAAAGGAGATACCCCTGATAATTACAAAATTAATAATACCCCCCTCAAGTTCAAACCAACTGGTGAGAGATTAAGAACACAGGTTGATAGCAGTCTTAATTTTGATCATATAGAAAGCAAACCTGCTGCTGCCAGAGAGCAGCAGCAGGATTACATTTTATTTTGTTAATAAAGGAACTGATTTTAACAATTTTAACCATTTTACTTCAGCTTGGGTGGCAGCAGCAGGTTTGCTTTCTATATTTACTTGGTTTCCACGCATACTGCCTATGGTGGTGAGCTCAGTAAATCTTTTTGTTTATGTTAATTTTGATCATCAGGTGTCCACAGTAGCAAGAAGACTTCCTCTTCCTACAGTGCTCCCTTCTGTATGTACCTCTCCAGACATTTGCAGCATCTAGAAATACCTCAGAGGTTTCTCACCAGGAAAATTCAGGGCATACAACACATGACCTGCACAGACAGACTGAAGGCCCAATAACTTTACTCAATATCATATAGACTGCTTAGATGAGACTTGTGCCTGGCCTACAGAGTGTTCTCAGGCCCTGCCTTAATGAAGCTGCTGCACATCCACAAATCCAATGGGACAAGATTCACTCACTCTAGGGATCTTAACGTAGCCTGTGATATTAACAGGACATGCTGCAGAGATAGATATGCCAGATATGCCAGGAGGTTGCCACTCTGGAAAAAACAGAGTTCCTTAGTGACCCTATTTAAGCATAACCTGGATATTTAGATGGGAAACTGTAAATTTACACTGGAGGGGTAACTTGTGTTTCTCTTAAAGAGTGGCAGCCAGTGCTGATCTCAGATTCATGTGCAAACATAGATTATATATCTTGGTCCATAAGGGAACAAGAGTATAACATGGCTAGGCTTGTAGAGGCCTTAGGGCCAATAGCCTAGTAACCTCCTATGATCCTATGAACATCTGCATATGAGCTTTCTTCCGACAATACTGGATCTGGTACTCTGTTGTAACTGGATGTGATTTGTTTTGTAAAATTCCATTTATTTTAATCTTACTTTGGGCATTTGTTGACTGCTTGAAGCTTAAGAATTAAGAGTGTATTTATTTATTTTAGTTATTTGGCCCTATGGTGTTTTCCTTTTGTTAATGGTTAAACTGCTCTTAATACTACAGT
>NC_056734.1:907912772-907944669 GCF_019279795.1 Protopterus annectens
GCAGGGAACCTGAATCTTGTGCCCCAGGTACTGATGATGATGAAATGTCTATAATGGTGCAGGAAGGTGTGTCTGGGTCTGCCATTGGTCAGCCAATTGACAGTACACAGCCGTCAACCCCTTCAATCCACACATTCATCCTGCCGTTACATCCTTTGTCACCATTGTCCCTAGGTGATGGAAAGTATGCATTGGGCATAGATCAGGGTAATGTGGTACCTGTGGCACATGCATCCCCACAAAGCAGCCATGAGCAGGGTCCTCCAATGGTACCATGCAGACAGTCACCCATGGGTTCTCGTGGGGGCATCCGTGGCTGTACTGCCTCTGGCCGACGTGCCCAAGGAGGTATGTCAACCTCCACTATGTTTCGGACTGTTATGCAGGCACAGGCACATATGGAAAGGTACACCAGACAGGGTCTGAGGGAGCTGAGAGCATGTCGCACAGCCATGACAGACGGCATGCGTGACATTGCGAATGCTATTCAGAACTTCACAGATGTCGTTGACAGACGTTGTGGGGACATACAACAGCTGCTCCACAACCAGATGTCCATGGGCCAGGGCGATGGTATGCGTTTGCGATGTCGACGTGGCCGTATGCCGGCAACAGCACCAGCTGGCAGGGGCCACGGATGACAACAGGCCCACTCACGCACCTCAAGTGCCAGCACCAGCCCCAGCAATGCTGGGTCTGTGCTGTCATCAGGACGCCCCAGGAGACCACGTGCACATGGCTCTGGACAGTCCCAACAGGGAACTGTGTCCAGTCAACACACTCCTGCTTCCGATGACAGTACCCAGTCTGGGTTAGTACCAGATACGGTCCGTAGCACCCCTGCCAGGCACAGGTACCATGTCCGTGCCCACAGACACTGACCTGGATGACCTGACAGGTGCAGTCTGTGGCTGTCCACAAAACCCTGTACATGGCAGCCATTATGTGGGACTGTGTGCGTGCTTACACACATGCAGAAATGTAACACCTAGGGCAAACACATACACACACACACACACTGCACCAACACTGGTCCACCCTGTACTGCTGCCCCTCACAAACACACATGCACACACATGTCAATTGGTGGTACCAGTGGCTGGCTTGGGCATACCTAACCGACACCCTGTGCATATGATGACACTGTGCCACCTCCTGCATACCACAACATCAGTGCAGGAAAAGGTAAACACATTGCTGATGCACAGGGTGACTACATAGATGTGTATAAGTAGTAGCATGTTGGTAACTGTTCACTGGTCCACTATGATTGTGTGTATATCCCAGCATTCCTGCTGCAGTAACTGTATGAATGTCCTGAATTGTTATCTGCACCCATACTACTTACCAAAGTGTACCAGCTGCACACCATCACATGCTACCATTGACTATGGGAATGTGCATCATGTGCTGTTATGTAGATTCAGCTATATGTATCTGTTCTGTCACACATGCATTTACACACACCCTGCTACCCCCACACATGCACACGCTCACCTGCCATTCCCATTATATATTACCCTACATGAGTAGCTGTCGATACATGACAGGTACACATTTGAAAAGTGCACTATGTGGATTACTACCGATTTCCTCCTCTCTACCTGTACTCACAGGGTGCAGGCAACCTCATTAGTTTAAAAGTGTAATGTGCATCAGGTACTGTGGTACCCTGATTGCCACATCAAACATGTTTTCCATACGGAAATGCACACACAGAAACATCCCACATCCACACACTTGCCACATTCAGGCTTCAAAACACTATCTAGGTATATCCTGGTACATGTGCATGTTACAGTAGCATGTAGCACTATACTGAGTACTGCCAGTTGTCTGTTGTCATGTTGTTTGTATAGGGTAAAAGGATTGTTCGTTTACCCTACTTCGTTTTGGGGACATTACTTGAAGAAGTGTTACCTTACATGCGTTATTGGTACCAACACCTTCTCTTTTGTTGTTTTGTTTGTATAGGGTGCTGTCAACATCACTGTTTGTTAAGGGAAATGTGCACCCTGCAGTGCATAGCCCCATTTGGCAAAAGCCACATCCCACCCCCAGCATTGTGCACACACACTAAAACACATACTTTCCATTTGCAAGATTCAAACCCCTACCTAACTGTGTTATGAGACTAGAGACAGACACATTAGCAGAGTGTGCTATTTGCATTACTGGGAGAAATCCTTTCTAATGCTGTACTTAGAGGGTGCTGACATCATCTGTGTTTAGGAAGAGGGATGTGCAGCCTGTAGTGTGTTCTCCCAGTTGGCAAAAGGCACTTCGCCCTCACAGCATTATGCACACACACAAACCCCACTCATACTAACACACATACATTCCCTTTGCAGGATTCAAACCCCTACCTAGCTATGTTATGACACTGGAGAAAGATGCATTAGCAGAGCACACTATACAAATTACTGGCGAACTTAAATTCAGGTAATATAGTTATAGAGTGCTGACATCATCAGTGTTTCAAAAGGGGAATCTGCATCCTGTAGTGTACTGTCACATTTGCTAATAGGGGCATTTCCCACACACACATCGATGTGTTTGAGGTTTGCATATGTGGGGGATCCAGTATTCCAGTGTGATTAGTATATGGTTCGATAGCAACAATGAGGGATATACTTCAAGTGGTGAGCATTTTGTACTCATGTTTGTGATGATCAGGTCTAGTATATTTGCCCCTCTTGTGGGAATGTTGACTACCTGTTCCATAGCTAAAGAGTTTCTGAACTATGGGAACCCTAGAGCTTGGGTATTGTGGCTTGAGTAATGTTCACAGTCTATGTTTGGGTAGTTGACGTCACCCAGTGTGATGGTGTTTGCAGAGAAATCTATACTCTCCTGTGTCATCATGAAGGCTGTGTGGGATTCCTGAGTTTGAGAGGGTGCTGTAAGAGCTCCTCTGTGTCTCTTTCCATGTGGTCCAGGGAGGTACGTCTCAGGTTGTTCACACCAGCATGGACAATGACTGCCTCGTACTTGTACCTGCTGTGGAGTGACCTGAGTGCTTGTGTTATGTGGCACATTCTATCACCCGACAGGTAGCTGAATGTGACCCTCACCTTGCTCAGTCTGGAGGGCGGGACGTCAGTCAACAGCTCATGTCAAGCATTTTCACACTCCTCATAAATGATGTGGAAACCTTCAAAGCCCCCAGGCCTGTTGAAAATATGGACCAGACTGCAGATACCTGTATAAAGGCATTCTATGGACACATTCAGGAATGCATGGATCATGCAATCCCAAATGAAAGCAAGACCCAAACCTCCAAAGGCAGACGTCCTGTGTGCTGGACACCAGCCACAAACAAACTATACAATAGAAGGATGAAGCTACTGCATGATACAACAAACTCCCAAAATGTGAAGGCATCACTGATGAGTATTAGAGGACAACTGCAGGCACTCATAAGATTGTCTAAGGCCATCTTTGAGAGAAGATTCCACAAGACACTGAGGATAATCACAAGGCTTTCTGTAGTTATGTTAGGAACCTGGGTGGTAATACCCAGATATGCTCAGAGGTAGTCCAAGATGTCACACGAAATACCAAACACACAGACATTGCCATCATCCTAGTGGACAGGTTCACTGCTACCTTCTCCCCCCCTCCACACCAAAAGGGCAAATATTTCTCCCAGCAGAGTGCTGCCCCCCCTGACATCTCAGATGCTCAGGTAAGAGCTGCCCTCTCCAAAGCAATAAACACTGCATCAATGGGACCAGACAGTGTCCCAGGCTGTGTCCTACATGAACCCCAAGAAGAGCTACACCCAGACATAACACTACTGTTCAATCCCAGCCTTACTACACGATATGTGGCCAAAGAGTGGCGTACAGCAACAGTGGTCCCTCTACATTCAGGTGGTGCCTTAACGGATCCTGGACACTATTCGCCCCATACGTCTGAATAGCTTGGTCTGCAAAGCTATGGCAAGGATCATCATGAACCTCATAAATATAGATATTGGGGACCTACAGACATGTCACCATACACAGTTTGGCTTTGTTAATGGCAGATCCTGCCTTCCAAACCTGTTTGATTTCTTTGAAACAGTCACCAAGGCCACTGGCAAGGGGAAGGTGGTCTACACAGCCTACCTGGATCTTGCATAAGCCTTTGATACAATACCCCACTTGTGCATTCTAGGGAAGCTCACCAGTGTGCATATTAACCCCTATGTCACTACAGATATTGCACAGTGGCTCAAGGGCAGAATACACATGGTTAGAATTGCTGGAGCCATGTCAGCCTCAAAACCAGTTACAAGTGGTGTCCCACAAGGCTCAGCCCTGGGATCTGTCATGTTCAGTATATATTTATCAGAGGTACAGGCCAACATGGAAGTACTGTGGCTGAGCAAGTCGCAGATGACTGCAAACCGGACGCCATAATCAACTCTCCAGCTAACACACGCATCCTCCAAAAGGGCCTCTTGGAAACACATGACTTGTGCCACAGCCATGGCCTCAAGCTGAATGCCAAAAAGTGTATAGTCATCCCCTTTGTCAAAAACAAAGTGACCACAAAGTACCACATATGTGTTAATCCATTAAGTGCAGATGAAGGAATTATGGACCTTGGGGTACACAGGTTGATAGCATTCTCTCATTTGACAACAACATGGCCAAAGTGGTTAGGAAAACATTTTATATGGGCCACATCATCATGAAGGGATTCACATGTAGATCAGTGGAGGACATTGTGCCTCTTTACTCATCCCTCATCATGCCCATAATTGACTACAATGCCCCTGTTGGCATGTACCTTACCAGACACCTGCAGCAACTGGAAAGACCACATACGTACCTCAACAAGAGGATCAAAGGGCTCAAACAGATGCCACATACTGACTGGTTAAAGAAACAGCAGCTCTACTCAGTGGCATACTGCCTCTTCATAGGCAATCTGTGCCTGACATATAAAGCCATGTCAAACCCTGGCTTAATGGCCATGCTGCACCTCAGAATATCCAGATCCCATCAGGCTACACGCTGGAAAGACTTGAACCCCAGGAGTGATATACATAGGACATGCTGGAGGGACACATTCATAACTCAGAGGCCCCCTTCATTCTGGAATATTATCCCAATAGAGGATAGGCAGAGTCACTTAGTGACTATCTTCCAGAGGGATATTAATGACTGGATGTGACATTGTAGGTTTACCCTGGGTATCACTTATGTGTCACTGTTAGACAGAGACACAGTATACTAACCTTGGAAAATAGCAAGATAGATTTACAATGCATGGTGAAAGCCACACACATTCTGGCTAGGTGTATAAATGCCCTAGGGCAGATATCCTTGTATGAACCTATGGACCTATGTATCTTGTTCACCATTGGCCCTATGTGCTGTTAATCACCAATGCAATCTCAATACTATGGTAGCATGTGCAAAGGTCAGTTGTCAGTCACCTCTATGGTACAGTTGTGGAATATGTGAGTCATGTAGTAATGTCACAGCTGCCACATGTACACAGTCAACCCTATCCCCTACCCATGGATGTACAACACATGTATGAGATGGAAACACATGGCCAAACTGTGGACTAAGCACTCTGAACCCAGTACTGGCATAACCTGTCAGGTGGCATGAAATACTACAGTGACTGCAATACCAGTCTGATGTGGACCTACACTGACAGCAATACAAGCACGGAAACACACCGGGCCATACGTGGAGCCTAAGGATAGCATCCTACCTGAGTGGCAGACACCTCTGCAGCTGGCACACAGGCATACGTTAGGCCTGAACACATCACGCATAACACATAGCACACAAATCCTGTGTGCCAAACAAGCACAGTCTGTACTACAACACTACTGCTGCGGTTGTGTTCGGTACTTTTATTGTCCAGTACAGTGAGGTCATGCTCACCAGGCTGGACAAGGTGAAGGTCACAGTGATATGCTCATGGGGCACTATGGTCCACCACATAACACAAGCATACAGGTCAGTCAGATGCATGGACACATATGACTCAGTCATTGTCCATGCCACTACAGCTGATGTGTGATGTCCCTCACTGGGATACATGATAGGGAACATGGAAGGGCTCACTGAGCAAGTGACACAGGCTGGTAGAACCCTGACCTTGGTTGGCATCAGATCCTCACCAGGAATGCTGACATATTACTGAATGCTAATGAATTACCATAGCTTCAACACCCTAGCTGAACAGTTCTTAGCATGCGGTCACTGCATTGCTATGGAACAATGTCTTACCACTCCCACAACAGGTGAAAACATGCAGCACCTGTTCATCAACAACATGTAGACTATATGCCCCAGACCAGGTGTGTATCCCTCACTACTAGGTTGATAGCATCTACATCTCACACTGTATATACACATCCCACATGCAGCACCTGCACAGAAGACCACAGTCATAATGTTACCCTGTGCAAATACCATGTATTCACATGTGGCAGGCATCACACATGGTAACTATTGAAGGTCACAGGTACATATGTGTATTTGGCACACACATACATCATGTGTGCATTGCCATAACTGGTTTAATCGATGTCATGCATTATTGTGAGAAACAACCCGCACACATGGGCATTCTGTGTGGGCAAAACACACGTGACATGTCTGGAATCAAAAGCCATAAATAATTGTGATATTGTTTAGAAAGGGGTATGTGCATCCTGTAGTGTGTTTTCCCAGTTGCCAAAAGTGATGTTTTTTTCATACATATTTACTCCCCTTCACACACACTTGCCACTTGCTAAATTCAAACTCCTACCTAACTATGTTATGATACAAGAGACGGCTGCATTAGCAGAGCGCGCTATTAGCATTACTGGGTGATCTTTTTTCTCCTGATATACTTATAGGGTGCTGACATCATCAGTGTTTAGAAAGAAGAATGAGCTTCCTGTGGTGTGTTTTCACAGTTGCCAAAAGGGATGTTCCTTTCATACACACTTACCCCCCTTCATACATACTTGCTGGATTTAAACCCCTACCTAACTAGGTTATGACACTAGAAACGGATGCATTAGCAGAGTGCGCTATTCGCATTAGTGGGAGATTTTGTTTCTCCTGATATACTTATAGGGTGCTGACATCATCAGTGTTTAGAAAGGGGAACGAGCATCATGTGGTGTGTTTTCACAGTTGCCAAAAGGGATGTTTTTTTCATACACACTTGCTAGATTCAAACCCCTACTTAACTATGTCATGACACTAGAGACGGACGCATTAGCAGAGCGTGCTATTCACATTACTGGGTGACTTCTTTTCTCCTGATATACTTATAGGGTGCTGACATCATCAGTGTTTAGAAAGGGGAATGAGCATCCTGTGGTGTGTTTTCACAGTTGCCAAAAGGGATGTTCCTTTCATACATACTTACCCCCCTTCACACACACTTGCCGGATTCAAACCCCTACCAAACTATGTTATGACACTAGAGACAGATGTATTAGCGGAGTACGCTATTCGGATTGCTGGGGGAATCCTTTTCTCCTGATAAACTTATAGGGTGCTGACATCATCAGTGTTTAGAAATGGGAATGCGCATCCTCTGGTGTGTTTTCACAGTTGCTAAGTGGAACATTTGGACTAAGTATATGAGCATGCCCAGTTCAGCCTTCCCATGGCATGTTGTGTGAAAGACGTCTCATTTATCAAAGTGTGTGAGCATGCCCAGTGTGAGCTTTCCATATGTTGAACTCTGCAGCCCATCACATTTGTGGATGAGTGTGACCTTCAGCAAATATCTCCAGTTTATGGTTGTGTGTTCTGTGCCATGTTGTGTAGTTACTGTCCAAATGCTTTTTGTGTGAACACAACAGGGATTATACTGTGCCTGCAGGTTTTGCATGGGATACTTTGCATACAATTGTCAACATCTGTTCATACTGACCTAACACTGTAGTACTGTATAGTGTAGTGGTCCAGTACTTTCACTGTGGTGGACAGTATCCCGGGCTTTAGTCCTATCACTGCTTTACATTTCCATAGTGTGCACAACAGCCTGGTTAGGGTCCAGTTGTGCACATCTGCACAAAGGCGGTGCCTCTACGGACCCTGGTAATTACCACCCCATAAGCTTAACAAGTCTAGTCTGCAAAGCTATGGAGAGGATCATAATGGAGCTCATAAACAAAGATATAGGGGACATGCAGACATTGGACCCGTCCCAGTTTGGCTTGGACAAGGGCAGATCATGCCTTTTGAACTTGGTTGACTTCTTCAAAACAGTCACTAAGGCCATTGATGAGGGAAGGGCAGTCCATACAGCCTACCTTGACCTTGCAAAGGCTTTCGACACAATACCCCACTTGGGTATTGTGGAAAAACCTACCAACCTAAATGTAAACCCATATGTCACAAGATGGGTTGCAAACTGGCTTAAGGACAGGACCCACAGGGTTAGAGTTGCTGGCGTTATGTCAGACTCCAAGCCGGTCACAAGTGGTGTCCCACAGGGCTCAGTCCTTGGCCCCCTATTGTTCGTCATCTACTTCTCAGAAGTACAGGCCAACATGGGAGGACTTTGGCTGACAAAGTTTGCAGATGACTGCAAACTGGGTGCCATAGTGGACAGTCCATCAGACACGGATATCCTTCAGAAGGGACTCACGGAAACTGATAGCTGGTGCCAGAGCCATGGCCTGACATTAAATGCCAAAACATGTATAGTCATACCCTTCGGGAAAAGCAAGGTAACCCCGAGCTACCATATAGGTGGCAATCCTCTAAGCACAGAGGAGGCTATCATGGACCTGGGGACCCAGGTTGACAGTGGCCTTTCTTCTGACACTCACGTTGCTAACGTGGCTAGAAAGACCTTCTACATTGCCAACCTGATCATGAAGGGATTCACATCCAGATCTAGTGAGGTCATTGTTCCCCTGTACTCTTCACTTATCAGACCAATGATCAAGTACAATGCCCCATTCTGGATGTATCTCACCCGACATCTGCAGCAATTGGAGAGACCCCAAAAGTCCCCCACCAAAAGGATAAAGGGACTCCAACATCTGTCATATGCTGCCAGATTGAAGACACTCCAGCTCTATTCAGTCACATATCGTCTGCTCAGAGGTGACATGTGCCTGACATGCAAGGCCATGTCCAACCAGGAAGTAATGGACATGCTCCACCTCAAAACCGCCAAATCCACCAGAACCACTAGGGCAAGTGACTTAAACCTTAGCAGGGATATAAGTAGGACATATTGGAGGGATAGATTTATCACTCAGAGACTCCCTATGCTGTGGAATACAATCCCGGTCCATGTGAGGCAGAGCACCTCGCTGGCTCTGTTCAAGGGGAATCTTGACCTGTGGATGGGAGATCATAGGTTTACCCCGGGGATCATCTCTGTGTCACTGCTGGACAGAGGCACGACAAACTAATGGGCACAGTATTGTTTCCAAATAAGGGGTGGCGTACGCCACAAAACTCTGGGCTAGGCTTATAACTGCCTTAGGGCAGATAGCCTAGTATAAACCTATGAACCTATGAACCTATCTGACCATGTTGCATTATGTTCAGATATGAACTACTTACAACAGCCTCATCCAACATCAGTAGTGTATTCCACAACATAGGTGTACATTGGCAAACACTACCGATGTGCTGTAGGCCATTTCTAATGCTAGTCAGAGAGTGTGTTTGTCCTTCGACACATTGTAAGTGTGGTTTGCCATGACATATGTCTTGTTTAGTATACTGTGCCTCTGTCTACCTGTGACATAACATTGATACCCAGGGTAAACCTACCATCTCCCATCCACTCATTAAGATTCCTGTTGAGGAGAATCAACGAGTGACTCTATGGATAACCTGTACTGATAGTTTACTCATGCGTGGGGGTGGCTTCTGTGTTATGGATAATGCAGTACAGCTTGTCCTATGTATGTCAGTGCTGGGGTTCAGGTCCCTCATGTGCATAGCTCACTGCCATTCAGATTGTACAAGGTGCAGCATGTACAATCTGAATGGCAGTGAGCTATGCAGATTGTACAAGGTGCAGCATGTTCATTGATTCCAGCTTGGACATGGCTTTCTACATCAGGCACAGCTTGCGTCTGGGTGGCCAGCATGGCAGTGTGTGGAGTTGCACTCTGTTTAATCAGGCAACACATTACATGTGTTCAAGCTCTTTGATACTCCTGGTGGGGTACTGTTGTGGACTTTACAGTTGATGGAAGTGTCTGCTGAGGTACACCTCACAGGGGCTGTTGTGGTCATTTGTAATGCTGATGAAGGATAACTGCAGAACCACAATGACCTCCCCTTATCTAGATGTCATAACCTTCATGATTAGGTTGGTATATGGATTGTTTCTGTTAACACTACAGCCACATGTTTGTCCAATGCAGGATATCTATCACCTTGTGTACCCAGGTCTGTCATTACATGTTAAGTATGTAATGGGTTAACACCTATGTGGTAATTGGTGGTCACTTACTGTATATCCACAGAGGTTGACTATACAGTTTTCTCCATTTAACATGCTGACATGGCTATGGCACCGGTTGTCTGTTTCTATGTGGCCCTTTTGTGGGATCCTTGTGTCAGCTGGAGTGTCAGATATGTTAGGCGGTTTGTAGTCCTCTGCAAACATGTTTGGGCACAGTCCTTACATGTTGGCCTGTACCTATGGGGCATATATACTAGACGGGGAAGGTCCCAGGACCAAACTTTGTGGGATACCTGTTATATGTGGTTTGTAGTCTGACATGGCTGCAGCATGTCTGACCATGTCAGCTCTGTCATTGGTCTGGTTTGCAACTCCTCTAGTGACATTGGGGTGTATATGTAAGCTGGTGAGCATATCTATATTGAACACGTAGGGTATTGTATGCAAGGCTTTGCAAGGTCCAGCTACACTGTGTGGACCACATTGCCCTAATCTGTGACCTCAATCACTGTTTCAACTGAGTCACACATGTTTAGGTGCGGAGTCTGCACTTCATAAACCCACACTGGGTAGGGTCGAGTGTCAATAGATCCCCATTATCGTTATGTCTGCGGTACATGCTGATCCTTTCCATAGCTGTGCAGACCAAGCTGCTCAGGATTCTGTGGTGGTTGTTTTTAGTACCCATTCAGGCGACACCTTTCTTGAGAACAACCACTGTTGCTGTACACTGCTCTTTGGGTACATATCCTGTGGTAAGGCTGACATAATGTCAGGGAGGCAGCAGTCTGCTGGGATGGATATTTGGCATTATGAGGGGGGGGGTTTGCACTGCACCTGTCAGGATGTATGTTGGCAATACGTGTGTGTGTTTGGTATGTTATTTGTAATATTTGTGTGATCCAGAGCATATCCAGGAATTCACAACACGCTTACTACCATCAGTTGCAGCAGCCTTGGGGTTATCCTTAGTGTCCTGTACAATTTGTGTCATAATAGGTTCATAGGTTCATACTAGGCTATCCACCCTAGGGCATTTGTAAGCCTAGCCACAGTGCGTGTGGCTTTTGCCACCCCTTGCTATGTGAATATTATGGCCATTTATGATTTACTTAGCTGTGCCTCTGTCTGGACATGACACAGTAAAGACCCCCAGTGTACATCTACAATTATCCATCCATTTTGCTAACTTCCTATTGAAGAGTGTCAGTGAGGGGCTCTGCCTAACATGTAGTGGTATTCTGTTCCAGGGTGTGGAGAGACTCAGGGTTAGGTATCTGTCCCTCCAGCACATCCTATTTGATTATGTGTTAAGGTTGACATCTCTGACTCACACAGCTCCAATGGCTTTGAGTTTTCTGGGGTGGAGTATGTCCATTACTTCTGTGTTGGACATGGACTTGTACAACAGACATACAATGCCTCTGTGTAGGCAGTATGTGACTGCATTCAGCTGTGGTGTCTACAGCCAGGCAGCATATGAGATATATTTGAGACCCCTTCTGACTCTTGCTGAGGTACCTTTGAGGTCTTTCTAACTGCTGCAGGTGCCAGGTAATGTACATCCCAAATGAGGCATTGTATTACAATATGGTCTGATAGGGGAACAGTATAGGGGCACAATGACCTTTGTTGACGTAGATGTGAATCCTTTCATGATACAGTGTCCAATATAGACAGTCTTCCTAGACAAATTGGCGATGTGACTGTCACATAACAGGTGACTGTCCACTTGTGTC
Source organism: Protopterus annectens (assembly GCF_019279795.1). NCBI lineage: Eukaryota > Metazoa > Chordata > Ceratodontiformes > Protopteridae > Protopterus > Protopterus annectens. Next base: position 907,924,913 of record NC_056734.1, read on the forward strand.
ACTAGGTCCCTGATTACTCCTTCCACACATAATGGTTTACCACCTATGTGGCAATTTGTGTGTACCTTGTTTTGTATTTGGTGGTACATTCATACTGTCCACTGTATTCAGGACAGTGGGGTGGGGTTCCTGTGTGTGAGAGTGTGGTCTGTAGCATGCTACAGACTGTACAGCAGTCTTGCCTACAGTTAGTTGCACATGGATGGACTGCAATGACATAAGCATTGTCAGTTAACTGGATGTATGGCTGTCTGTGCTGAATATGGATACTCACCCTCCTTTTATGTTTTGTTACAGGTTTTGTGGCCATAACACATGATATGTGGTATTACCTGGTAGTGCTGGTGTGCTGTCATGAGGTTTGCAGCAGGTTTCTATCACTGGAGAAACATCAATGTTCTCCATACTGGGGAGGGCCTCAAGAGCATGCATATTGAGGTTTACACATCTGGCATTGATCAGCATTACCCTTCTGTAGGTTGCAAAAGCCTTAGGCAATATCCAGGTGCTCATGGGTAACAGGTGCAAGCCATCCCTGGGACAGCAGCATGTCTCACTATGGAGTCACCTATTACAACTGTATCAGGCATGTTGTTTCTCCTTCTGTCCTGTGACTGTTTGGCACACCAGCTTTGTGTACTATGTGTTACATGTGCTATGTATGGAGGTTATTTTATTGGGTGTCTGCTTTGGAGGCTTGTGTTGGTGTTGTGTGTTTGTAATTAGGGCCTCTGGGAATGTTTTTGTGTTTATGTGTTTGGTTTACAGTCGTTGTAGGTCTATGTGGGACTGGGTTTGTGGTGTATGTGGTTACCTTGTCCTCCTGACTAGTTTTGACAGTACTGATTTGGGGGTGCTCAGGCTCCCGTTTGGCTACCTGGTTGCATCTATCACATACATTTGTATTTATTGGGGTGAGTTGTTGTTGTGTGTGTACTTGGGACAGGTGACACATTGCCACTGGATTCACAGATTCTACTTGTTTTGCCTGGCCTTAGTGGATTGTATGTGTGGACACATTTTATTGCCATACTACTGATCACTGCTTACTTCACTTTTCATGTTTGATCTATCATGTGGTAGCTTCCTCATTCTCTTCAATGGTTTAGTAATTGCTGGAGTCCAGCATGACAGATGCCTGGGTGTATGGCATTGTGTCTTGTTGTTTGTGATTGCAGACTCCAAGCACTCTTGGCTGTGTTCATGGTATGCCTGTATAACATGTTCTGCAGTGTGTCCCATATTCTGGACCTGCACAGGGCTTTTCATGGATTCCACATTGGTTTGTAGGGGTGCAAGCTATGCTTTATACATGTGTTTCACTGTGGTAATCTGGCCAGGGACTGGGGTCGGGATGTGTAACGACAGTGTGATTACTCTATGGTCTGGTCTTACCAGTGAGGGATACACTTCTCATCTTGACATCCAGTACACATATTTCTGATTATCACATCCAGTATGCTTACCCCTCTTGTGGAAGTGTTACATTTTGCATGTCCATTTTGTATGATGGATTCTGGGAAATTGTCTACACTTGTGTCAGTGCTAGTATAATACAAAGAATATAGTGACAAACACCTCAAAAGCTGACTTCACACTTCTTCGGACTGAGATGGTATCTGTTAAGCCCACTGGGCCAGTGGAAACCACAACACACAATGGTGACTCCTTCACAGACGCTTTCTACGGACATCTCCGAGATAGCATGGACCATGCAATCACAAATAAAAACAAGACCCTCTCCACCAAGGGAAAGTGGCCTGTCTGGTGGACCCCAGCCATAAACAAACTGTATAACAGATGAAGGATACTAATGCAAGACAGAGCTACATCTCCTAAAGGGAAGGCAGATGTGATCAGCCCTAGTAAAAAGCTACATTCTCTCATAAAGACATCCAAGGTCAACTTTGTGACATAAATCACCAAAGACAATAAAGATAACCACACTGCCTTCTTCAGTTATGTCAGAAACCTGGGTGGGAACCCTCAGATATGCTCTGAGTTGGTACACAACAACATATATTTCAGTGACCTGACAGATATTGGCAACATTCTGGCAGACAGGTTCAGTGCAATTTTCCCCCTCCCTCACCCCCAAAAGAAGATAGTTATCATAGCTGAATGTAACCTCACTGTCATCTCAGATGTCCATGTGAGAGCCGCACTCAGCAAAGACAAGAACACAGCATCAATGGGACCTGATGGTATCCCCAGTTGCATGCTATGTGAACTCCAGAAGGAGCTAAACCCGTATATACAAATGCTATTTAACCTTAGCCTTGCTACAGGATATGTACCTGAACACTGGCGTACAGCAACAGTGGTCCCACTCCACAAAGGAGATGCCTCCACAGACCCTGGGAACTACCACCACACAAGCTTAACTAGCCTTGTCTGCAAAGCTATGGAAAGAGTCATTATGGAGCTCTTAAACAGAGACATTGGTGACCTACAGACCCTTGATCCCACCCAGTTCAGCTTTGCACAGGGCAGATCCTGCCTTTTGCACCTAGTTGACTATTTTGAAACTGTCAGTAGGGCCATTGATGAGGGCTACACGGTCCACACAGCCTACCTGCACTTGGCTAAGGCCTTTGACACAATACCCCACTCAGGCATCATAGACAAGCTCAACAGCTGAAAATTAAAATCATATGTCACAGGATAGTTTGCAAAATGGCTAAGAAACAGAACCCATAAAGCCGACATTGCAGGTGCCTTGTCAGATTCAAAGCCAGTCACAAGTGGTGTCCCACAAGGATCTGTCCTGGGACCCCTGTTATTTGGCATTTACTTTTCAGATATGAAAGCAAACATAGGAGGGTTGTGGCTGACAAAGTTTGTAGATGACTGCAACCTAGGCACCATAGTGAATACATCAGCTGGCACACACATCCTACAGAATGCCATCACAAAGACAGATAGCTGGTGCCGGAATCATGGCCTGAAACTGAATGCAACTGATGTGTAGTCATCCCCTTTGGGAGGAACAAAGTACCCACAAATCAATACATAGACAGCAACCCATTGAGCACAGAAAATAAATCAGACACCTGGGGACACATGTAGATAGTGACATCTCATTTGACACCCATGTTGCCAAAGTGGTTATAAAGACTTTATATCTTGCCCACCTTATCATGAAGGGTTTTCCATCCAGATCAAAGGAGGTCATTGTACCACTATACTTCTCCCTTATCAGGCCCATGATTGAATACAAAGCCCCATTTGGTATGTACCTCACCCAGCACTTGCAACAGCTGGAGAGACCCCAAAAGTACCTTACCAAGAAGATCAGGGGTCTACAACACATGTCATATGCTTCCAGACTAAAGGAAATCCAGCTTTATTCAGTGGCATACCGCATACTTACAGGTGACCTATGCCTGACATACAAGACCATGTCTAATCAGGATTTGGTGGACATGCTCCACTGCAAGCAATCTAAATCCACCAGAACCATGGGAGCTGAAGATTTGAACCTCAGCACATACATGTATAGGACATGCTGGAGGGACAGAGTCATAACTCAGAGGCTTCTCACACTCTAGCAGAGTATCCCAGTTCATGTTAGACAGAGTCCCTCACTGACTCTCTTCAAGAGAAATCTGGACAACTGGATGTGAGATTGTAGGTTTACCCCAGGGGTCCTCCCTGTGTCACTACTAGACAGAGGCACAGTCAAGTTATTCAATTACGTAAGGGGGTCATAATGTGTCACTACTAAGTGAGAGGCACAATATTCAGAATCTATTCTGTACACTTATTACCACTATAAGGGGTGGCAATAACCACATCACTATGGCTAGGCTTATAAATGCACTAGGGCAGATAGCCTAGTAGTAAACTATGAAACTATGAAACTATGGTGTATGTGTAGGTATTGTCAGTCAAGCAATATAATGTGGTTTGGGGGGCTTTATATCTTCCTGTATTCCAACAGTTTTTTGTCTATTCCTTCTAGCATATCAAGGGATCAGTTGCTAGTGTCCTCTCCTGCTCAGCTGGTGAACCTGGGAATATTGAGGCAATGTTACAATTGCCCCATGTACACAGACAACCCTCTCCTTCTCCCACAAAACACATATACATGCAAGAGATGCAACTATATAGCCAAACTGGAGGCTGAGCTCTCTCAACATAGGACTGGCAAGACCAGAGAGGAGGAGAAGGTAACCACACACACCACAAACCCAGTCTCACATAGCACTATCACAACTTCAAATCATACACATAAACACACAAAGACATACTCAGAGGCTCTGATCAGAAATCTACCATAACAGCAGAGGCCACCAAAGCAGACACCCAAACAACTGCCTCCACAGGGCACAGCACATGCAACACATAGACCACAGAGTCTGTGTGCCAAACATTCACAGCCCTTAAGGCCAAACACAATGCCAGACACACTCGTCATAGGTGACTCCATAGTCAGACACACTGACGTCCCGCTCACCAGATTGAGTAAGGGGAAGGTCACAGTAAGCTGCCTATCGGGCACTGGAATCCACCACATAATGCAAGCACTCAGGTCACTCAACTGCAAGTACAAGTATGACTCAGTCATTGTCCATGCTGGTGTGAACGACCTGAGATGTACCTCCCCTGGACTACATGAAAAGAGACATAGAGGAGCTCTCTAATTATGTAGCCCAGGCAGGTATGACCCTGAACTTGAGCAGTATCCTACCTTCACCAAGAATGATGCCACAATACAGAGACAAGATGATCAGCTGTAATAATTGGCTTAAACTATGGTGTCATTCAAAAGGGGATCCAAAGTCTGTCTGCCTGGGATGACATGCTGGACAAGCCACGCTGATTCACAAGGGACGGCTTGCATCTGTCACCCCTGGGCTTCCGGATTTTGGCTAAGGCTCTTGTCACCCCCATTGTGCCTTTTTTAGGCAAGGCTCAGATTCTAAACCTACCACCCTAGAACACAAAAAAGGAAATAAACTAAGGGTAATGCTGCTCAATGCCAGAAGTCTCAACCTCAAGATGCACACACTCGAAGCCCTTCTCAGTATGGAGAACATCAATGTCTGTGCTGTGACTGAAACCTGGTTCAAGGCTCCTGACATCACCCCGGCACTATCAGGTGTTACCTCATATCATGCGTTCCGGCCCCAAAATCCGGACAACACCAAGAAAGGAGGGTGGATGTCCATATTCATCAAGGACACCCTCACCTCAAGGTTGGTGGCAACACACAATGCACCGGAGACCATCCAGGTGCAATTAACCGTAGGCAAGACTGCTCTGCAGTTTGTGGCATGTTATAGGCCACCCTCTCAAACTCAGGAACCTCACACAGCTTTCCTGAAAACACTGGAGTGGATAAATGTATCTCCAAACACCATCATACTGGGTAATTTCAACTATCCAAATATAGACTGGGATCACTACTCAAGCCCCAACACTCTAGCCCAAAGGTTCCTAGAGTTCATAAACTCAAATGCCATGGAACAACTAGTCACCATCCCCACAAGAGGAGACAACATACTAGATCACATCATCATGAACATGGGGTCACAATGTTCAACACCAGAAATATACCCATCATTGGTGAGATCAGATCATAAACTAATCTCACTGGAAGTCCACATCCCGCCCCCACTCCAGATAAAAAAGACCACAGTGAAGAACTTCTCAAAAGCCGACTTCAGACTTCTAAAGACTGGTGTGGTCTCTTTCAAGGCCCCCAAGCCAGCAGAAACCATTACCCAAGCCGCTGAATCACTTACAAATGCCTTCTACCAGCACCTCCAGGACTGCATGGATCAGGCAATCCCAAACAAAACAAAGACTCTTTGTACCAAAGGCAAGCGTCCAGTCTGGTGGACCCCAGCCATAAACAAGCTCTACAACAGAAGGAAGGAGCTACTACAAGATAGAGCAAATTCCATAGAAGGGAAGACACCCCTGCTCATTATAAGTAAAAAACTGAGATCTCCCATAAAATCATCCAAGGCAAATTTTGAGAGAAAACTCGCTAAGGGCTCAAAAGACATTCATAAGGCCTTTTTTGCTATGTTAGAAACCTGGGAGGAGACTCCCAGTTATGCTCAGAATTAGTTCAAAATGATATAAAAATCACTGAACCTACAGACATTGCCAACATATTGGCTGACAGGTTCAGTGCAGATTCCCCCCCCCAAAGGGAGAGATATCTATACCAGAGGATTGTAGCCCCCCAAACATCTCAAATGCTCAGGTGAGAACTGCTCTATCCAAGGCGAGAAACACAGCATCCATGGGACCAGATGGTGTCCCCGGTTGTGTGCTCCACGAACTCAATGAGGAATTAAACCCGCAGTTAGGGCAGCTGTTTAATCTTAGCCTCACCTCAGGATACATACCCAAGGAGTGGCATACGGCAACGGTGGTCCCACTTCACAAAGGAGGTGCCTCCACCGACCCCAGAAACTACCGTCCCATCAGCTTGACAAGCCTGGTCTGCAAAGCTATGGAGAGGATCATAATGGAACTCATAAATGAAGACATAGGGGACTTGCAGACTTTGGATGCAACCCAGTTTGGCTTTGTCAAGGGCAGATCATGCCTTTTAAACTTGGTTGACTTTTTCGAAACAGTCACCAAGGCCATTGATGAGGGCAAGGCAGTCCACACAGCCTACCTTGACCTGGCAAAGGCTTTCGATACAATACCACACTCAGGTATCATTGACAAACTCACCAGCTTAAATGTAAACCCATACGTCACAAGATGGGTTGCAAACTGGCTAAGTGACAGAACCCACAGGGTCAGAGTTGCTGGCACCATGTCACACTCCAAGCCTGTCACAAGTGGTGTCCCACAGGGCTCAGTCCTGGGCCCACTTTTGTTCGGCATCTACTTTTCAGAAGTACAAGCAAACACAGGAGGATTATGGCTGACAAAGTTTGCAGATGACTGCTAACTGGGAACCATAGTTGAAAACGCATCTGACACAGACATCCTTCAGAAGGGTCTCATAGAAACGGATAACTGGGGCCAGAGCCATGGCCTAAAGTTAAACGCTAAACAATGCATAGTCATACCCTTCGGGAAAAACAAGGTTACCCCTAGTTCCCATATAGGTGGCAATCCTCTAAGCACAGAAGAGGTTATCAGGGATCTGGGCACCCAGGTTGACAGTAACCTTTCGTTTGACACTCACATTGCCAAAGTAGTTAGGAAGACCTTCTACATTGCCCACCTGATCATGCAGGGATTCACATCTAGATCAAGGGAGGTCATTGTTCCCCTGTACTCATCACTCATCAGACCAATGATTGAGTACAATGCCCCATTCGGAATGTATCTGACCCGACACCTGCAGCAATTGGAAAGGCCCCAAACATTCCTCACCAGAAGGATAAAGGGTCTCAAAAATATGTCTTATGCTGCCCGACTGAAGGAACTCCAGCTCTATTCAGTCGCTTACCGTCTGCTCAGAGGTGGCCTGTGCCTGCATACAAGGCCATGTCCAACCCGGAATTAATGAACATGCTTCACCTCAAAACCTCTAAATCCATCATAACTACAAGGGCAAGAGACTTAAACCTCAACACGGCTATTAATAGGGCGTGCTGGAGGGACAGATTCATCACCTAGAGACTCCCTATGCTGTGGAACAACATCCTGGTACATGTGAGGCTGAGCACCTCGCAAGCTTTGTTCAAGAGGAATCTTGACCAATGGATGGGAGATCGCAGGTATACCCCGGGGATAACCTCAGTGTCACTGCTTGACAGAGGCACAGCAAAATAATGGGCATATTATCCTTCAAACTGAAGGGGTGGCGGAAGCCACAAAACTCTGGGCTAGGCTTATAAATGCCCTAGGGCAGATAACCTAGTATGAGCCTATGAACTTATGAACATAGGCCTGGTGCGGTTCCTGCTATTAGGACAGTGGTCTGCAGCAAGCTATATAGTAGTAGGCAGCTTTAGCAATTGGTATTTGACCATGGCTAATCCATGTTGCTTCTTGTTGTGGTACCAACATGGGGGTGTGGTTATCCATGACATTTATTGCTAGTCACCCTCGTTTTGTAGCTTGTTCCATGTTTTTGCACATGTACATCACTGTATGAGGTGTGACCTGGTAGTGTTAGGGTGCTGATGTGGGCTTTGACTCAGTTTTCTATTACAGCACTGATATCTACATTCTCTATACTGTGTGCGTTTACACTGCACACATCTTGATGTTTATACTTCTGGCATTGGGTAGCATTACATCTAGGTTCCTATCCCTTGTGGTACCTATGAAGGTGGGTTTGTGTTTTTGTGGTTTATGATTGGTGAGGGTGGATGTTAGTCAGGATCCTCAGGTGTGCATATGGTACATGGTGTTACATTACTTAACACATGGCATTCATGCCTCAGGTGGTGCTGCAGGGCTGCCTCTGTCGGATGCACATACTACACTCCCTGTACATGTTTGGAAGCAGGTTGTGTCATGTTAGGCATCCCTGTTACTATATGAGTGAGTCAGAGCGGGTATCAGTCCCAGTGTTCCTACTGACCAAGTGTATGTGCTATGCGTTGCCTCTTTGCCAAGGCCAGGGCATACTGGGCACGCCTCCTTCTGCCTACTGGGGAAAGGTCAGGTTGTTCCTCCTCCGAGTCACCCTCTGCCTGTGGTGGCCTTGGCAATGGTGGGGGTATGTTTGGCCCAGCCCTATGCTGGTCCTGCTGCAGCTGTTTCCGCAGGATCATATTATGTAGCATAGCACATATCATGATCATTTGGGTATATGTAGTTGGTGTGTACTGCAAGGCTCCACCAGATGTGTCCAGACACCGGAACCGTGACTTGAGCAGCCCAAACACACGCTCTATGACATTACGTGTTTGTGCGTGTGCCTCATTATGGCATTCCTGTTCAGGTGTGTGTGCATTTCTGATGGGTGTCATCAGCCATGGCTCAAGTGCATAACCTGCATCCCCCACTAGGTGTCCGTGTGGGAAGTCCCCACTGGCAAATGATTGGTACAGCTGCGTCAGATGCCAGATGTGGGAATCGTGGTAGCTCCCAGGGCAGCCAGCACACACATTCATTATTATGCCCTGGGCATCACACATGACCTGGCAGTTGATGGAGGGGAATCCCTTGCGGTTAATGTAGGCTATACCCCGCTCACCGGCTGGTGCTTTGATTCATATGTGCATGCAGTCTATTGCACCCAGTACCTCAGGGTATCCCGCTATTTGCTGGAAGAGACGCATATTGCTGGCCGATACCTCACGGGCATTGGGGAAATATACATGATCACCGACATGTGTTGACATGGCATCCAGGAACTGGTGCAGTACCCTGGAGGCTGATGCCTGTGATATCCCCATCATATCACCAGTTGGTCTCTGGAAGGTACCTATTGCTAGTATTCTTAGGCCAACACATACCTTGGTTTCCACTGGGATGGGTTCCCCTCTGTTGGTTCTGTGTGTGAGGCGTGGCCTGCACATCTCAACAATTTGCTGCAGAAGGTCTCTGTCCACTCTGTAGCGCTCTACTATCTCCAGCTCATGTAACACATGGTAGGTGACCCTGGGCCTGTATACTCTTCTCCTTCTCCTCACTCTGGGTTGTCTGTCAGCATCTGCATTGTCACCACCCTCAGCAATTCGCCTATGCCTGATTATAACAGCTATAGCAGCCCCTAGCATTTCTGCTCTGAGTTCAGCTTTTTTCAGTTTTCAATTCTGATAGCTTACTTTCTTGCAGTATCTCTTGTGAGAAACACCCTGCACTGCTGTTTGCAGTGTTTTAAGTGCTGGGTTGGGCTTCTAGTCTGCCTGTGTAATTGCCTGCTTCCAATTGTTTCCACCAATTAACTCCAACAGTATCCTCTGGCAGCTTCCCTGTATTCTGGTTGTTTCCTTTCTCCTCTCTGTTTCCTCAGGGGGAGCAATGCGCACACCAGCTTAAGCATGCTCACAGTTACTTAAACGCGTACACACATCCTTACACGGTGTTACACGTGCGCACACATCCTTACACGGTGTGAACATAGCTGATTCATGTTAAAACGCGTGCACACAGCCTTACACATGTGCACGCCCGCGCAAACCGTTGTAAACGGTTTGCAACACGCTCCCACATGTTGAACCTGCCTTACACGTGCGCACACGCATGCATGTACGTATATCAAGAAAGTTTGAGTGTATGGATAGTGTGCACTCTCTATTTCTTGACTTTCCTAGTGTTCTGTTGGGACACACCTCTCTCCCTGATGTCTGTCTGTCATCTGTCACCTTACATTGCCCTCCAATCTGATACATTTATTTCTATCATTCCCCCCCGTGATGTCACCTACCTCTTACTCTGTTCCTCCCCCTTCTGTAACTCTTACACTACTCAGAAAGTGCTCATTACCTATGTGGCAGTGTGATTCAGTATTGTAACCCTCATTTACATAGGATTGCCTAGTAATGCTTAGTTACATGTCTTACACGGAGCTTCCCCCCTTGACAACCACTACACGGAGGCCATATTGTTTTTGGTCTGCTAGTGCCTCCATTGTCATTCCATGTAATACATAAATCCCACAATTGTGGGCTTATAAGCTTCGGTTTTCAGTTTTAGGCAGTGCACCCCATTTGCGCGGGTGTGCGCTGCAGTTAAACATCAAAATCCCACGTAAAAAAAAAAATACTTTTGCAACACTTTTTATTGCCAATGGCCACATATTTGGCCATTGGCATGCTAAATGAAACATATGCACCATTTATTTGGAGCTGACATAGCTCCGTTGTCAATTTTGTAGAAATGTACTCAGTTGTCAGCTGAGTACATTTCTCCAGCTAACACGTCCGTTACACGGACTGGTTTAGGCTTCTTGGATTGCTCAAATACCTCATTTGCATATCTTTGAGCTGCAAATGAGGTATTGAGCATTTCCACGCCCAGTCTGTGTAAGAGACGTGTTAGCTGTCTCTTACACGGAGGTTTGGGCTGTTCCTGGATCGGGAGGCTTACACGGAGGCTTACACTACTCTTAAACTCCGTGTAAGCCTTCCTGAATCCTGCCCAGTATGTACCTTGATAGATTTCTTACAGATAGATAATACTAAGATCCCTTTCATTATAACTAGTAAATCTTTTGCAACATTTTCTTGGGGTCAATGTAATTGGCGTAAATCTATTAATGTAGGTTCTTATTTAGTTATTTATTTTTTATTTTTGGGAAACATCTTAATAAGCCCATTTATTGTAAGGCACATTATACTTGTAATTCATTGTGTATTATTTATTTAGCTGTGTGTGTGGGGGGGGGGGGGGGTGGTGACTAATTTTATGTTGTTATGACTATTACGAAGTTGTCTACCAGGATTACAGAACACAGTTTTGCAATGAAAACATATGATCCCCATAATGCTTTGGCTAAACATTGTTCAGTTTATAGGGGAGAGAAAAATATATTTTTTATTTTCTATAGTAGATCAGGAACTTTGGCTTTGTGGTGGAGGGGATTATAAAAATATGTTAGAAATGAAAGAAGCCAGATGGCAAATATATTTACAGGCTGATGTATCCCCAGGTTTTTAATAAAGTTATTAATATTACATTTTTTTAATAAGAGATTAACTAAATGACTGACACTGATTCTTTTTAAGATTTTATATATCTGTGGAGCTGGTTTAGAAATGAAACCAACTTAATATAGTAATGGTTTTGTAGCACTGTGTAATAGTGAATGCTTTAAGAATTGTGTCCGTAATATTGTCATGTGACACTTTACTTGTGTTTTTTAAGGCAATGTGTTGTATGATATTTTGTTCATAAGAAGTCTTGTTATATAAAGATGAAAACTCTAAACAAATATTTTTGCAGCATCATTAAGACATTTAATTAGTTAGACTAATGGGACAGCAGTGGGTTAATATATGTATGATGCCAAGATATACATTCAGCTGGTTTTGGTTCATACTAAGCTAACTGCCCTTGTGAGCCGTTTTAAGCCTTGTCAATTATCCCTTGTGAGATTTTAACGCTGCAACTTGTGTTTGTAAAGCAAACACTTTAACCATTAGGCCACCCTCCCAACTTGTATATTGATTAGGAGGTGTCTTCAGTAGTATTTTTATGCATTAGTGGAGCTCAATAAAATATTCCTAAATGTGACACTACAGGATGATATTGTGGAACTGTTGAAACAGTGAATTGTTTTCATATGTTTTGGGGTTACCCAGGGTTAAACACATTCAAAATGGAAACACTCTTTTAAGGCATATAAGCCAAACTCAGAGTCAATGCCACAACTGTTTTTGTTGGGGGTAATGCGACAAGAGCAAATTTTAAGTTATTTTCACAGCGTGTTGAATGTATTAATTTTAATGGCAACAAAATGTTATGTAGTAATAGAAGCAGATTCTAAATGTAAAGTTAGAACAGGTAATAGAAATAACAGAAGAAACAATGAACAAAGAAATGAAAAGCTAAAAGGGAAATTTGTTTAGAGATGTCTGAATAAGTGGTTCCCTTGGCTTCATTATACGAAAGCAAAGAAAGTTACAAGAGTTAGTGATGAGGAAACATGTCTTAGAGTAAGGGTGAAACTTGAAAGGGAGTAGGGACATACTGATTACACAAGTATTGATTGTAATAATTTGTTTTAATTATTGTGTGTGAATTTAATTACTGGAAAATGAATTATCTGTTTATGCGTATTATGTTTTGATAGTTTATGCCTGTGTTAGCAGATTTAAAAATGAAAAAAAAAATACAAGGCAGGAAAAAAGGTCATGCGAAAGAAATGAAAACATGATGAAGGGTAAACCTTTAAGACTGAATTTGTTACAATACTGTTACTTTTTATATTTACATAATTCTTTCAAAGCTGTGTTTAGTTATACTCTCAGGAATTGCACTTGAAATAGTTCCTTTGGCAGTTTTTACTATGATTTGCACTGTTGATCAATGGCTAAACAAATAGTTTTTGTTTAAAAATATCTATAAAATACTCCTGAATATTTACATTGGTTCTCAGCACTTATAACTTAATATCAACTGACTTACAAAGCCATGCCCAACTCAGAATTGATGGACATGCTCCACCTAAAGAAATCCAAGTCACTGCCAGCCACATGCTCAAGTGAGCTAAACCTTGCCACAACAATAAATAGAACATGCTGGAGGGATAGATTCCTGTCACAGAGACTCCCCATGCTTTGGAACAGAATTCCTAACTTGATTAGGCAGAGCCCCTCACTAACACTCTTCAAGAGAAACCTTGATGAGTGGATGGGTAACAGAAAATATACCCCTGGGATCACTTCATTGGCTCTGCTTGACAGAAGCTCAGTTAATTAATCAATGAGGCGGCGAAAGCCGACACACTCTGGCTAGGCTTATAAATGCCCTCCAGCAGATAGCCTAGTACGTACCTATGAGCCTACGAACCTATATACAATGCTACTACTTAAAAGATATACTGTGGTGTCTGACAGAAATACAGTATGCACATGATTTCATATGCAGAACAAAGCAGAATCAAATTAGAGTTTTGCTTATTCAGTTAAAAAATATCATAAAATCACAAGTTTGAGACTAGATAAAAACCAAATCAAACTCATGAAGCTAGTTATAAACATGAAATTAGGTTTTGTAATTTATGTAAGCTGGTCATTTTAATGTCATTAAGTATAACACCAATGTAATTGTTACATTAAATTTATTATTGTTGAAAGTTACATTTACTGCACTTAACTTACTCTGGATTAATTTACCAAAGTCATACAAAGGGAGTGAAACTGGATCGAGGCTGTAATATGAATAACTGAATATGAATATGAATAACTGTGTCATATAATAATGCTTAAAATGTACTTTTACTACTGCTAATTTAAGCGTGTGATACAGTAATGACACAAAGCCTTAAATGTCACATACAGGCTATGCAAGAAATGCTATAGTGCTTGCGTTTATCTTTTCTTGAATTACTCATTGAATAACATCATGTTATTCATTGCTTGAAATTTAGAATATGTAGTTTCCGGACTCCCCCCCCCCCGCCCCCCCGCCTCTGTCATATATGTTATATCAACAGAAAGGAAGACTGTTTAGCTAGTGAGTAGTTATCAAGCTTGAGCATATTAAAACCAATATGTCCTAAAAATAGTTTATATGGGGTCTATGACACGGGATCGAATAGGTAAAATATCGAACGGCTGTAACACCGAAAATGCCGTTCACAGAAATCCATTTTGTGAGAGCACGGTACAGTGATAATCAGGAAAATTGCCCTTTTCTCACTATACTGTGATGTTGGACTTGGTATATATAGGGTGTGGGGGACACATCCCCCTCCCCCACAAAACAGATTTCTATGAACGGCATTTTTGGTGTTACAGCCATTCAATATTTTACCTGTTTGATCCCATGTCACAGACCCATTTAAATGAGCTCTGTCATCATCACATCCTCAACCTGGTGGACTTCTTTGAGAAGATCACCAAAGTAATGGATGAGGCCAAAATGGTTCACATTTTCTACCTTGGATGGCACAGTGGTGCAGCAGTATGGTTATCACCTCACAGTAAGAGGTTCTCTGGTTTGATTCTCTGCTGGGGTGAATTCTGTGTGGAGTTTGCATGTCCTGCCTATGTTCATGTGGGTTTTCTCCGGGTGCTCTGGTATCCTCCCACATTACAAATACATGTGTCTGGAGCATTTCTCCCCAGGCCTCCACTGAAAATTGTCTTTGTTCCAAGTCGGACATTCCCAGTAAACAAATGTTAAATAAATAAATGAAATAAAAATAAACCTTGACCTTGCCAAGGCATTTGACAACAACCCCCAGCTAGGCGTTGTTGACAAACTTAAGAGGTTAGGTGTAAACCCTTTTGTAACCTAGTGGATAGCCAGCTGGCTCATAAACAGGACCTATGAAATTAGAATTGGGGAGTCCACCTCTACAAAGAGGCCAGTCACAAGGTTAGTCTCTGAGGGATTGGTCCTGGGACTGCTCCTTTTTGGCATTTACTTCTCTGAAGTCAAGGCCAATGTCAATGGTCTCTTGCTGACTAAATTTGTAGATGATTGCAAATTAGGAGCTGTCATTGAATCACCACTGACACAAATGTTCTCCAGCAGGGACTAACACAGACAAACAACTGGTACCAAAGCCATGGACTAAAACTAAATGCCAAGAAATGCATAATAGTATCCTTTGGGAAGTCATCCAGCCCTGGTAACTATCATATTTACAGCCCAATCCTAACAGTTGACTCAGTAGTCAGGGACTTGGGGACACACATAGACAGTAATCTAGCCTTTGACCATCACATGTTTATAGCAGTAAGGAAATAATTTTATGTTGTACAACTTATAAACAAAGGTATGGCATCTAGATCCAAGAAAGTCATTGTTCTTCTGTACTCAGCATTCATCAGACATATCATTGAGTACAATGTACCCTTTGGAATGTACCTAACCAGGCATATCCAACAACTGGAACATCCACAGAGGTTCCCACTAAAAGAATATAGGGCATAACATATCCTATGCTGACAACCTTAAGGCTCTATCACTTTATTCTGTCTCTTACTGGCTGTAGAGGTGAGAGTAATGCCTGGCATATAGGCATTGTCAGACTCCACTGTGATGGATCACCTGCATATCCGCAAAACAAACAGCACCCGAGTTACTCATTCTAAAGACTTAAACCTGCCTAAATATCAATAAGACCTGCTGGAGAGACACGTATGTATCCCAGAGACTACCCTTTCTCTGGAACAGGCTCCCCATCCACGTAAAGCAGAATTCCTGCGCAATTTAATTAAAGTGTAACTTGGTCAATTGAATGGGGAACAAGAAATTTATCCCTTGTTTGACACTTATGTCTTTAGTGGAAACAGGCAGCCTCTAAATGGTTCATCTCCCAGGCCCCTGCTTACCCAAGGGTACCAGAACTTGTCAGAGATTTGGGATGCATGGCTAGGCTTAAAAAGGCCCTTGTGTCATCATGGGGCATTTCAGTTGTTTGGGCTAAAAAGTAATGGAGATGCCCTCTCTCACTGCAATTGCATACATTAGAAATGGGGTGGATGTCATTCATCCCTAGCACTAGAGTTATACACATACTAATACTACTCACTCACTCACTCACTCACTCAATGTTGGTTCCAAGCACCTATCTATATAAGTACACAAGCTACAGGATATTGCATCATCTGCGCATGCTACAGGAGAAGTCTTACTACAATTGTGAGACAGGGTATATTTGAAGGCGTGATATCATCATAGTGCTGCAAGGAATATATGCAGCTTTAAATTGATTGAAAGAATAGCTCTTTGTCTCAAAATCTTGCATGCTGGAATGTGCACCCAACTACATGCGTTGCATAATCCAGTTACCTCTGTGAGTGTAGAAGCACACACATGCAAAATACTTAAAAAATGCTAAACTCAAACTCATGCCTTACTAAGTGTTTAATCTGAAGAACACTGTATCATTTCCTGATACCACAAGAGAAGGCTCATGCCAAGGATGAGATAAATTACATTTCAACAAATGAGCTCATTGGTATTTAACAAAGCAGATGTCTGGGCTAAAATGGACAGAAACCCTCTCTTGCTATTCACACACACACACACACACACACACACACACACACACACACACACACACACACACACTCATTTACATGAGTAATTCTACAGATTAGCGACTATCTAAGTATGAGCACAGGTTAGAGGACATTGCATGAAGCACAAGTGCCAGATGAAACATTTAATTATACCTGTGAGATAGTGTACATTTGAAAGGATAAAAAAAACATTGTTTTGTTAGGGAGATACATGTGCTAAAAGGGACTGAAAATGGTGGGACAGCCATCTCCAACTGTATAGCTACACATCAGATTGATGGGTGAAGCCATTCTTACCTATGACTAGAGAGATACAAACACTCATAGTAGTCAGTCACTGCTGTTTTGAGCCTCCTACTAATCTACTTCACAATCTTGTGAACAGAGTATTAACTGCAAGTGCAAGAAGAGCAGTTTTAATGGAAGTGTGACAGGATGATGTCATCAGTGTGTAGCAAAACAAATGCTGGTCTTAAAAGAAGAAGTTGTCTTCCAGTTTGAAAGTCACTCCTGTGTGTAAGTGTAAGCTTCGGGTTTGTTGTTGAATTCATATCTACCTAACTCTAGAGACACACACACACACACACACACACACACACACACACACACACACACACACACACACATACACACTCAAACTATTTCCACACTTTTGGATTTGAACTACTTACCAATCTAGTTACACAGTCTTGATATCAACTACAAACACCACAAGAGAAATCTGATCACAGGTGTGAGACAGAACATGTTTGAAAGGATGACCTCACCAGTGTGTTGCAGAGAAGATGCCTTGGCTAAAACTGGAAGAAATTGAAACAGGAGCCCTCTCCCAGTGTAAATATTTTTTGCACGTGGAAGTGCCCATGTCAGATATGTGCATGAAGCCTATACTCCATAGCAACACAGACAGACACACATTCTACTGAGTCTCTGCTGCATTTGAACCCCTTACCTATAGCAGTAAACAATCTAGAGTGCATTGTGTCAACAGCAAGAACCACAGGAAAAGTCAAACTTTCAGTCTGAGATACCACACATTTGTAAAGATCAATACATCAGTGATTTGCAAAGAAGACAATTTGCATCACAGCTTTGGAAGAAAAGGAATTTGTCTTGACAAGCAGAAAAAACAGCAGTCTGTGTATCCTAAGTAATCACGTATTACTCAGATAAGTTATATGTCTTGTCATTCATTTTCTTTGTAGTACTTTGAGTGATGCATAGCTATTTCACGTTATGATGTGTTGATGATAATCACACTTGTGAAACAGTGGATTGACAGGCAAGCATTCCTGACTGTTCAGCTTAGAATAAATATATGCAAATAATATTCATTAGCTGTGAAATTTGCAATATTCCCTCATGCTTGGATAATGCGCAATGTAAAGTAAAAGCATACAAGTCAAACAAATGAAAGTATACTCTTTAATACCACTCAACAAGTATGTTTGCAAAGGTCCCACACCACTGTGCATCATTTTCAAGTCTAATGTGTTAAGAGTACAGACATATATTTCCATTATGTAGGGTTTAGACAGCATCACAGTGAACTCATCAGATCTTGAGAACAGCAGTCAATTACAAAGTACAAAAGTAATACAAGCCACTGACATTACTTTCTTCTTGTGAACATTGCATGGCAAAGTATTAGAACAATCATAATTATGGTTTGAGCTTTTGCACTTAGAATGGGAATTAACAATGGGCTATGCTAGTCCACAGCAATCTTCACATAAATAAGAAGGACATACATATAAGCAGTTCTGATACTGGTTCTGATCCAGTTCAGTACAGATGTGCATTATGTAAATGTTTTCTGTGAAAAGATTTACACATTTGTCATGAGAATTGCAGTAAACTAACCATTATATGGTTAATACCATTGCATACTTTTACTGCCATCATATCTGGTGACTGACCATGGATTTAAGGCATGTTGTGTTGCTCCTTATGCAATTATATGTATACGCATGACATCATTGAGTACTACAGTCACAACATGATAACATACATGTAGGTTTTATAAGTTAAAAATGTCAGATAATGGATGGCAATGGAAAATAAATCATACAAATCATCCTCACCTTCTGTGTGTATAGCAGTAATATTTATAATATGTACCTAGTAATATGCTTGTTACCCCATAAGTCCTTGATTATACAAATTATCTTGCACTTATTGTGGTGAAGGTATGACGTAGGGTTGGCGGAGAGAAAACATATATAATAACATCAACACTTTGTCAGAATAATATTTCTAAATATAAACAAATAGTGAAAAAAAAAACTATGGTGACCTTTGCCACATCTGGATATGACATGAAGGCATCAATGTGTCATAAAATACAGCAATCTCACTGCTATTATAAAAATTAGGCAAACAGGTAGGTGACTATGGCATTTTTGATGTATGCAATATAAGTAAAGACATCAATTTACAAAAATGGACTGTTTAATGTTATTTATTATCACTGAAAATAATTTTCATATGCTATTCTATAATAGCAGCTAATTGCTGCTCCTGGGATTTGAACCTTCCCATAGCAAGTGCATACCTCTCAAACTTTTAATGCAAGAAATCTGGACAAAGCCTATAAATAATGGGGGGGGGGCAAAGTGGGGACAGAGTTTAACTATTGTTCTTATAAACTTAGAAAGTTGCTAGAATAACACGATTTGTGTCAACATGCATTTTCTGAAGGATATGAAGTCTAAAACTCAAATATATGTTATTATTTAGTGACTTCAATTCTCTGTGATTTGCCAGAAAACTGAAAGTTTTATGAGGAGTAGACCAAATGTTTGAGACAAAAATCTGTACATTCTGCACAAATATGTAAAGTTGAGAGGTATGAGTTAATACAGTGATCAAGAAACAGGCATGTTAACTTGATATATAGGTAAGGTATCCAAAAACCAAAAGCTGAATACTAAAACAAAAAAATAGCCAAAACTTTGTACGGAACCACTAATGTTGTAAAAACTTGTACTGACGAAAAACACAATGATAAAAAAATGCAAGCACTTTAATAATCCATTTTAGCGCTTTCATCTCCAGTAGAGACTTCTTCAGAAATAAAACAAAAGCACCAATTAACTTCATTTATATACTAAACAATCGTGACATCACCATTAATTAATTAAATTTAAAAAGATATCACCAAAATTACATACA
>NC_056734.1:907945169-907995169 GCF_019279795.1 Protopterus annectens
AACGGGTTTTTTGGGGGCTTGTAAGATTCCCCAGGGCCATTAGCCTAGTAACCTCCTAAGATACTATGATATACAATTTAAATGAGACTAAAAAGAGTTTAGTTAATAGGACAAGAGAAGGCTGAAAAGACATTTAACTAAATTAGAACACAAAATAATGGATAAGGAATGAAAACAAACTCAAAAGAAGAAAAAATACCCAAAAGATGCTTTAATAGTGACACGTATTTCAGTGTGGGTGAGAAACTTACATTTTTTCATAAAACAGTATGTACCTTGATAGATTTCTTTCAGATCGATAATACTAAGATCCATTTCATTATAACTAGTAAATCTTTTGCAACATTTTCTTGGGGTCAATGTAATTGGTGTAAATCTATTAATGTAGGTTCTTATTTAGTTATTTATTTTTTATTTTTGGGAAACATCTTAATAAGCCCATTTATTGTAAGGCACATTATACTTGTAATTCATTATGTATTATTTATTTAGCTGTGTGTGTGGGGGGGGGGGGGGGTTTGACTAATTTTATGTTGTTATGACTATTACGAAGTTGTCTACCAGGATTACAGAACACAGTTTTGCAATGAAAACATATGATCCCCATAATGCTTAGGCTAAACAGTGTTCAGTTTATAGGGGAGAGAAAAATATATTTTTTATTTTCTATAATAGATCAGGAACTTTGGCTTTGTGGTGGAGGGGATTATAAAAATATGTTAGAAATGAAAGAAGCCAGATGGCAAATATATTTACAGGCTGATGTATCCCCAGGTTTTTAATAAAGTTATTAATATTACATTTTTTTTAATAAGAGATTAACTAAATGACTGACACTGATTCTTTTTAAGATTTTATATATATGTGGAGCTGGTTTAGAAATGAAACCAACTTAATATAGTAATAGTTTTGTAGCACTGTGTAATAGTGAATGCTTTAAGAATTGTGTCCGTAATATTGTCATGTGACACTTTACTTGCGTTTTTTAAGGCAATGTGTTGTATGATATTTTGTTCATAAGAAGTCTTGTTATATAAAGATGAAAACTCTAAACAAATATTTTTGCAGCATCTTTAAGACATTTAACTAGTTAGACTAATGGGACAGCAGTCGGTTAATATATGTATGATGCCAAGATATACATTCAGCTGGTTTTGGTTCATACTAAGCTAACTGCCCTTGTGAGCCATTTTAAGCCTAGTCAATTATCCCTTGTGAGATTTTAACGCTGCACCTTGTGTTTGTAAAGCAAACACTTTAACCATTAGGCCACCCTCCCAACTTGAATATTGATTAGGAGGTGTTTTCAGTAGTATTTTTATACATTAGTGGAGCTCAATAAAATATTCCTAAATGTGAGCACTACAGGATGATATTGTGGAACTGTTGAAACAGTGAATTGTTTTCATATGTTTTGGGGTTACCCAGGGTTAAACACATTCAAAATGGAAACACTCTTTTAAGGCATATAAGCCAAACTCAGAGTCAATGCCACAACTGTTTTTGTTGGGGTAATGCAACAAGAGCAAATTTTAAGATATTTTCACAGCGTGTTGAATGTATTAATTTTAATGGCAACAAAATGTTATGTAGTAATAGAAGCAGATTCTAAATGTAAAGTTAGAACAGGTAATAGAAATAATAGAAGAACAAATGAACAAAGAAATGAAAAGCTAAAAGGGAAATTTGTTTAGAGATGTCTGAATAAGTGGTTCCCTTGGCTTCATTATACGAAAGCAAAGAAAGTTACAAGAGTTAGTGATGAGGAAACATGTCTTAGAGTAAAGGTGAAACTTGAAAGGGAGTAGGGACATACTGATTACACAAGTATTGATTGTAATAATTTGTTTTAATTATTATGTGTGAATTTAATTACTGGAAAATGAATTATCTGTTTATGCATATTATGTTTTGATAGTTTATGCCTGTGTTAGCAGATTTAAAAATGAAAAAAAAAAAAAATACAAGGCAGGAAAAAAGGTCATGCGAAAGAAATGAAAACATGATTAAGGGTAAACCTTTAAGACTGAATTTGTTACAATATTACAATACTGTTACTTTTTATATTTACATAATTATTTCAAAGCTGTGTTTAGTTATACTCTCAGGAATTGCACTTGAAATAGTTCCTTTGGCAGTTTTTACTATGATTTGCACTGTTGATCAGTGGCTAAACAAATAGTTTTTGTTTAAAAATAGCTATAAAATACTCTTGAATATTTACATTGGTTCTCAGCACTTATAACTTAATATCAACTGACTTACAAAGCCATGCCCAACTCAGAATTGATGGACATGCTCCACCTAAAGAAATCCAAGTCACTGCCAGCCACATGCTCAAGTGAGCTAAACCTCGCCGCAACAATAAATAGAACATGCTGGAGGGATAGATTCCTGTCACAGAGACTCCCCATGCTTTGGAACTGAATTCCTAACTTGATTAGGCAGAGCCCCTCACTAACACTCTTCAAGAAAAACCTTGATGAGTGGATGGGTAACAGAAAATATACCCCTGGGATCACTTCATTGGCTCTGCTTGACAGAAGCTCAGTTAATTAATCAATGGGGCGGCGAAAGCCGACACACTCTGGCTAGGCTTATAAATGCCCTCCGGCAGATAGCCTAGTACCTACCCCTGAACCTACGAACCTATATACAATGCTACTACTTAAAAGATATACTGTGGTGTCTGACAGAAATACAGTATGCACATGATTTCATATGCAGAACAAAGCAGAATCAAATTAGAGTTTTGCTTATTCAGTTAAAAAATATCATAAAATCACAAGTTTGAGACTAGATAAAAACCAAATCAAACTCATGAAGCTAGTTATAAACATGAAATTAGGTTTTGTAATTTATGTAAGCTGGTCATTTTAATGTCATTAAGTATAACACCAATGTAATTGTTACATTAAATTTATTATTGTTGAAAGTTACATTTACTGCACTTAACTTACTCTGGATTAATTTACCAAAGTCATACAAAGGGAGTGAAACTGGATCGAGGCTGTAATATGAATAACTGAATATAAATATGAATAACTGTGTCATATAATAATGCTTAAAATGTACTTTTACTACTGCTAATTTAAGCGTGTGATACAGTAATGACACAAAGCCTTAAATGTCACATACAGGCTATGCAAGAAATGCTATAGTGCTTGTGTTTATCTTTTCTTGAATTACTCATTGAATAACATCATGTTATTCATTGCTTGAAATTTAGAATATGTAGTTTCCGGACTACCCCCCCCCGCCTCTGTCATATATGTTATATCAACAGAAAGGAAGACTGTTTAGCTAGTGAGTAGTTATCAAGCTTGAGCATATTAAAACCAGTATGTCCTAAAAATAGTTTATATGGGGTCTATGACACGGGATCAAATAGATAAAATATCAAACGGCTGTAACACCGAAAATGCCGTTCACAGAAATCCATTTTGTGAGAGCACGGTACAG
Organism: Protopterus annectens; assembly: GCF_019279795.1. Taxonomy (NCBI): domain Eukaryota; kingdom Metazoa; phylum Chordata; order Ceratodontiformes; family Protopteridae; genus Protopterus; species Protopterus annectens. Next base: position 907,948,632 of record NC_056734.1, read on the forward strand.
TGAAAATAAGGAAATTTGCCCTTTTCTCACTATACTGTGATGTTGGACTTGGTATATATATATATATATATATATATATATATATATATATATATATATATATATATATATATATATATATATATATATATTTAGTGAGGGTGTGGGGGGCACTGCCCCCCCCCAACAAAACGGATTTCTATGAATGGCATTTTTGGTGTTACAGCCATTCGATATTTTACCTGTTTGATCTCATGTCACAGACCCGTTTATATGAGCTAAGTGAATATGTAGTAAATTGGATATTTATACCATTGTGTAACTGAAATGGGTGAGAGATTTAATCAAAAAGTTTAGAGCTGTTGCTTTTAATACCTATAAAGATGAGAAGACATGCTCTCAGGGACTTGTTCACATGTGTTTAGACATCTTGCTAAGCCATGTGATAGTATGATGAGCTCATCAAATATGCAAGCAGCTAATCAAGGATACACATTTAGCAACACCTTTTCATAGCCAGATAGCTGCTGAAGGCCATGCTGAGTCACAAAAACACTCAAGCACACAATATACACAACAGGTTGTGAATAAAGTCAACCCCAGTAAGTGAGCATGTAAAGACAGCACAATAAAAGGCAAGGGCAACTTGAAGTACCTAATTAAGATGCAGGGGAGCTTAACAAGGAACTTGGGGTTTGATATATTGCAACCATTTAAAATATCAGGGCACCCTAGAACAAGTCCCAAAACACAGAGACTGAATAGCCAAAATGGGCTTACATATACCAAATGCATTGCCATTTCTTTGAATATTCCCTTTTACCCATGGTATGGTAATCTTAGAGTTGGTATATTTAAGTACGGAGGGTGTGGATGTTTGGGGCTTGTTCTTCTCCTGTGGTTTCTGTCTTTTCCCTTTTTCAGTAGAGTACCAGGGACCCTATAATGACATCAGCTACATGGGAAATGTATCAAATGTTATCTTATAATTGAGTATGATGCACTTCTTGGAGTATAATCAGTCCTGCTGCAACTGTCACACCATACACATTTTAATAAAAAGTCTATCAAAGTGCATAAGTAAATGCAGTATAACATCATGTTGTACCTAACATTTAGCCCTGAAGTGAGTCTTGTTAAATACATGAGTAATACTTGCATGAAAATACAGTAACATAAATCACACCCAGGTGAAACGTAACATGTATTGGCAAATGAGCTGTTGAAGATTTGTAGTGCACATACACCAACTGTACATTGGCCTGTGACAAAGGTTGTTAACCTCCATGTGTAGATCAATAACTCCATTCCAAGGCGTTGGCAAAGCCAGCCTTCTGTCTTCTCATAGTACTTAGTACTCAATGTTATTTTGTGCTAAATGCTACACATCTAATATACAATCATACTTGGCGCGGTCATAAAGGAGTACAGCAATGACTACAATAATATTTATTTATTTTATTTATTTATTTATTTTACATTTGTTGACCGGGCTAGTCTAACTGTCTATATGTCCATTTTCAGTAGAGGCCCGGGGAGAAAAGCTCCAAGCATAGGCAGTGACATAACATACATTATATGCAGTAGTTACATGATTTGCAGTACATTATTTAGATTATACATAAAAAACGTATACAGAGTTATACATAAAAAAAAAAAAAAAAAAAAGTTTTCAAATAAGCAACATAAGTCCACAAGAACGTATCATTACACAGGCCTAGTTACACTTTGTGATGATTTTGCAGCATGGTAAACATCAAGAAATGATGAATAAGGCATATTTCCCTGTAAAACCCTATATTGTGAGCAAAATAATAAAATGTATACTTAAATGTTTGCATTAACTTGAGCAAAACAAATCAGTATTTTGGGAGAACTAAATATTGTCTATGAGCATTCTCTGGCATAATCAGCAGTTACATCTTTTCAGACATGAACACATGCTTGAGCCCATACCTCAGAGAGAGGTCCATCAACCACTGAAGCCACAGAAAGAAGCATATCTGATGTGTCATGAGCACATTTGAAGGCATTATATCACCATCCTATTAGAATGGTTATGGATCTCCTAACATAGACTATGAGACCTAAACAGTAAGTGGCACTCTTGCCGTGTTATATTTCTTACTTATGGCTAAGCAACCCTGTCTGTCACAGTTGTCTGTCTGGCATACCAGATTCAAACCCCTGCCTATCATTGCTACACTCTACTGATCTGTGTATTAAATGCATCTGGCATAGGCAATAGTAATGGTGAGTGTCACAAAGAACACACTTCAATGTGTGAGCTAAGAAAGGCTTTTGATGGTTACTTGTTCAGTACAAATTATTCTGATAAATCAAAAGGATGTAGGAATGTTATCATTTACACAAGCCACTCTTGTCCATCCTTACTGTTTTGCACATATATATATTCCCAGATTTTAAACAATGCCTATCTGGATACATATGCCATAGAAGTCAGTATTAACTGCAGGCACCAAAAGGCAGCACTCTTCACAAGCATCGCAGAGTACCTATTTAACCAGCATGAAATACCTAAAATGTTAAATTGGCTTTGCCAAAACTAAAAGGGATAGAAATACATTGATGCAATGTTGTATGTATCACTGTGACATGTCAGTGCACTCACATTATGTCATCATTTGATGGAGCTGAATGGCTGCCTCTTTAAGTCCACAGTCTGCAGGTATGATATCATCATCACATCCTCAACCTGGTGGACTTCTTTGAGAAGATCACCAAAGTAATGGATGAGGCCAAAATGGTTCACATTTTCTACCTTGGATGGCACAGTGGTGCAGCAGTATGGTTATCACCTCACAGTAAGAGGTTCTCTGGTTTGATTCTCTGCTGTGGTGAATTCTGTGTGGAGTTTGCATGTCCTGCCTGTTGTTCATGTGGGTTTTCTCCGGGTGCTCCGGTTTCCTCCCACATTACAAAGACATGTGTCTGGAGCATTTCTCCCCAGGCCACCACTGAAAATTGTCTTTATTCCAAGTCGGACATTCCCAGTAAACAAATGTTAAATAAATAAATGAAATAAAAATAAACCTTGACCTGGCCAAGGCATTTGACAACAACCCCCAGCTAGGCATTGTTGACAAACTTAAGAGGTTAGGTGTAAACCCTTTTGTAACCTAGTGGATGGCCAGCTGGCTCATAAACAGGACCTATGAAATTAGAATTGGGGAGTCCACCTCTACAAAGAGGCCAGTCACAAGGTTAGTCTCTGAGGGATTGGTCCTGGGACTACTCCTTTTTGGCATTTACTTCTCTGAAGTCAAGGCCAATGTCAATGGTCTCTTGCTGACTAAATTTGTAGATGATTGCAAATTAGGAGCTGTCATTGAATCACCACTGACACAAATGTTCTCCAGCAGGGACTAACACAGACAAACAACTGGTACCAAAGCCATGGACTAAAACTAAATGCCAAGAAATGCATAATAGTATCCTTTGGGAAGTCATCCAGCCCTGGTAACTATCATATTTACAGCCCAATCCTAACAGTTGACTCAGTAGTCAGGGACTTGGGGACACACATAGACAGTAATCTAGCCTTTGACCATCACATGTTTATAGCAGTAAGGAAATAATTTTATGTTGTACAACTTATAAACAAAGGTATGGCATCTAGATCCAAGAAAGTCATTGTTCTTCTGTACTCAGCATTCATCAGACATATCATTGAGTACAATGTACCCTTTGGAATGTACCTAACCAGGCATATCCAACAACTGGAATATCCACAGAGGTTCCCATTAAAACAATATAGAGCATAACATATCCTATGCTGACAACCTCAAGGCTCTATCACTTTATTCTGTCTCTTACTGGCTGTAGAGGTATGAGTAATGCCTGGCATATAGGCATTGTCAGACCCCACTGTGATGGATCACCAGCATATCCGCAAAACAAACAGCACCCGAGTTACTCATTCTAAAGACTTAAACCTGCCTAAATATCAATAAGACCTGCTGGAGAGACACGTATGTATCCCAGAGACTGCCCGTTCTCTGGAACAGGCTCCCCATCCACGTGAAGCAGAATTCCTGCACAATGTAATTAAAGTGTAACTTGGTCAATTGGATGGGGAACAAGAAATGTATCCCTGGTTTGACACTTATGTCTTTAGTGGAAACAGGTAGCCTCTAAATGGTTCATCTCCCAGGCCCCTGCTTACCCAAGGGTACCAGAACTTGTCAGAGATTTGGGGTGCATGGCTAGGCTTAAAAAGGCCCTTGTGTCATCATGGGGCATTTCAGTTGTTTGGGCTAAAAAGTAATGGAGATGCCCTCTCTCACTGCAATTGCATACATTATAAATGGGGTGGATGTCATTCATCCCTAGCACTAGAGTTATACACATACTAATACTACTCACTCACTCACTCACTCACTCACTCACTCACTCACTCACTCACTCACTCAATGTTGGTTCCAAGCACCTATCTATATAAGTACACAAGCTACAGGATATTGCATTATCTGCACATTCTACAGGAGAAGTCTTACTACAATTGTGTGACAGGGTATATTTGAAGGAATGATATCATCATAGTGCTGCAAGGAATATATGTAGCTTTAACTTGATTGAAAGAATAGCTCTTTGTCTCAAAATCTTGCATGCTGGAATGTGCACCCAACTACATGCGTTACATAATCCAGTTACCTCTGTGAGTGTAGAAGCACACACATGCAAAATACTTAAAAAATGCTAAACTCAAACTCATGCCTTACTAAGTGTTCAATCTGAAGAACACTGTATCATTTCCTGATACCACAAGAGAAGGCTTATGCCAAGGATGAGATAAATTACATTTCAACAAATGAGCTCATTGGTATTTAACAAAGCAGATGTCTGGGCTAAAATGGACAGAAACTGGTGAAAGAGCCCTCTCTTGCTATTCACACACACACACACACACACACACACACACACACACACACACACACACACACACACACACACACACACACACACACTCATTTACATGAGTAATTCATGGATTAGCGACTATCTAAGTATGAGCACAGGTTAGAGGACATTGCATGAAACACAAGTGCCAGATGAAACATTTGATTATACCTGTGAGATAGTGTACATTTGAAAGGATAAAAAAAACATTGTTTTGTTAGGGAGATACATGTGCTAAAAGGGACTGAAAATGGTGGGACAGCCCTCTCCAACTGTATAGCTACACATCAGATTGATGGGTGAAGCCATTCTTACCTATGACTAGAGAGATACAAACACTCATAGTAGTCAGTCACTGCTGTATTCGAGCCTCCTACTAATCTACTTCACAATCTTGTGAACACAGTATTAACTGCAAGTGCAGGAAGAGCAGTTTTAATGGAAGTGTGACAGGATGATGTCATCAGTGTGTAGCAAAACAAATGCTGGTCTTAAAAGAGGAAGTTGTCTTCCAGTTTGAAAGTCACTCCTGTGTGGAAGTGGAAGCTTCGGGTTTGTTGTTGAATTCATATCTACCTAACTCTAGAGACACACACACACACACACACACACACACACACACACACACACACACACACACACACACACACACACACACACACACACACACACACATACACACACACTCAAACTATTTCCACACTTTTGGATTTGAACTACTTACCAATCTAGTTACACAGTCTTGATATCAACTACAAACACCACAAGAGAAATCTGATCACAGGTGTGAGACAGAATATGTTTGAAAGGATGACCTCACCAGTGTGTTGCAGAGAAGATGCCTTGGCTAAAACTGGAAGAAATTGAAACAGGAGCCCTCTCCCAGTGTAGATATTTTTTTTGCACGTGGAAGTGCCCATGTCAGATATGTGCATTAAGCCTATACTCCATAGCAACACAGACAGACACACATGCTACTGAGTCTCTGCTGCATTTGAACCACTTATCTATAGCAGTAAACAATCTAGAGTGCATTGTGTCAACAGCAAGCACCACAGGAAAAGTCAAACTTTCAGTCTGAGATACTACACATTTGTAAGGATCAGCACATCAGTGATTTGCAAAGAAGACAATTTGCATCACAGCTTTGGAAGAAAAGGAATGTGTCTTGACAAGCAGAAAAAACAGCAGTCTGTGTATCCTAAGTAATCACATATTACTCAGACAAGTTATATGTCTTGTCATTCATTTACATTGTAGTACTTTGAGTGATGCATAGCTATTTCACGTTATGATGTGTTGATGATAATCACACTTGTGAAACAGTGGATTGACAGGCAAGCATTCCTGACTGTTTAGCTTAGAATAAATATATGCAAATAATATTCATTAGCTGTGACATTTGCAATATTCCCTCATGCTTGGATAATGTGCAATGTAAAGTAAAAGCATACAAGTGAAACAAATGAAAGTATACTCTTTAATACCACTCAACAAGTATGTTTGCAAAGGTCCCATACCACTGTGCATCATTTACAAGTCTAATGTGTTAAGAGTACAGACATATATTTCCATTATGTAGGGTTTAGACAGCATCACAGTGAACTCATCAGATCTTGAGAACAACAGTCAATTACAAAGTACAAAAGTAATACAAGACACTGACATTACTTACTTTCTTTTTGTGAACATTGCATGGCAAAGTATTAGAGCAATCATAATTATGGTTTGAGCTTTTGCACTTAGAATGGGAATTAACAATGGGCTATGCTAGTCCACAGCAATCTTCACATAAATAAGAAGGACATACATATAAGCAGTTCTGATACTGGTTCTGATCCAGTTCAGTACAGATGTGCATTATGTAAATGTTTTCTGCGAAAAGATTTACACATTTGTCATGAGAATTGCAGTAAACTAACCATTATATGGTTAATACCATTGCATACTTATACTGCCATCATATCTGGTGACTGACCATGGATTTAAGGCATGTTGTATTGCTCCTTATGCAATTATATGTATTTGCATGACATCACTGAGTACTACAGTCACAACATGATAACATACATGTAGGTTTTATAAGTTAAAAATGTCAGATAATTGATGGCAATGGAAAATAAATCATACAAATCATCCTCACCTTCTGTGTGTATTGCAGTAATATTTATAATATGTACCTAGTAATATGCTTGTTACCCCATAAGTCCTTGATTATACAAATTATCTTGCACTTATTGTGGTGAAGGTATGACGTAGGGTTGGCGGAGAGAAAACATACATAATAACATCAACACCTTGTCAGAATAATATTTCTAAATATAAACAAATAGTGAAAAAAAAACTATGGTGACCTTTGCCACATCTGGATATGACATGAAGGCATTAATGTGTCATAAAATACAGCAATCTCACTGCTATTATAAAAACTGGGCAAACAGGTAGGTGACTATGGCATATCTGATATATGCAATATAAGTAAAGACATCAATTTACAAAAATGGACTGTTTAATGTTATTTATTATCACAGAAAATAATTTTCATATGCTGTTCTATAATAGCAGCTAATTGCTGCTTCTGGGATTTGAACCTTCCCATAGCAAGTGCATACCTCTCAACCTCTTAATGCAAGAAATCTGGACAAAGCCTATAAATAATGAGGGAGGGGAAGGTCCAAAGTGGGGACAGAGTTTAACTATTGTTCTTATAAACTTAGAAAGTTGCTAGAATAACAAGATTTGTGTCAACATGCATTTTCTGAAGGATATGAAGTCTAAAGCTCAAATATATGTTATTATTTAGTGACTTCAATTCTCTGTGATTTGCCAGAAAACTGAAAGTTTTATGAGGAGTAGACCAAATGTCTGAGACAAAAATCTGGGCATTCTGCACAAATATGTAAAGTTGAGAGGTATGAGCTAATACAGTGATCAAGAAACAGGCATGTTAACTTGATATATAGGTAAGGTATACCTACTCAATTATGTGTGTTAAGCTCATATGGAATGATGCCCTGAAACTGTGATCTTGCTTGTAGTCACACCTGAGCTGTACTTATACCATGCCTCTCTGCGGAGTGCCCAACATTTATGATGTTCCTCTATGTTTCTGGCCATGTCTTCAGTAGCTGTACAGAACACAAAACAGAAAAATAATAATAAGAAGAATGAATAATTGAATTGCCTGGCCAGTCCATGGTATTGTATTGCCTGGTAATGGGTGACAATATTTATACAACTGAGTGTTGTTTGCTGTTCTAAATGCTGCCTCCCATTAGCTAAAGCAATCTTGCTTGTGCTTCTTCATGTCACTACAATGATGACAACATTGCCCACCAGTGTGTAGAATATCAGTTGCACTGGCCTCAGCCTTGGCCAAACCATTCCAAGCCTCAGCCTCATAGTGAGACCTAGTATAATTCTCCTGCAGAAGCTTACAGCTGTAGCATTTTATGAGGAAATCCACAAAAATCTTGGACTTTTCGTCTCACCACTTTTGGACTATAAATGAGCACCATCATCACCTGCTGTGCTTTCTGATGGACCCATAGATATATGGCAGTGAATTGGCATCCATTTCAGCTCTTGCATGTACCAGCCTATGCGCAGTGACAGACAATCCTGCCAGCTGCATTTGCACAATTTAAAGCACACAAATACACTAGCAAAGAAATTGGGTATACTTTCTTCAAAATACACTGGAAGTGTGAAATATGGCAGTTAGACTTGAGCATGTGGGAAACTCGCTGTATTTACACATGCTCCATTGTGAAATCCTCAAATGATTTTGAATGATGATATATGAATTACATTCCAAAGAATATATTGTCACCTCTAAACATGCTGTCTGTTATGGTGGATGGTAACCATTCATAAAGTCTTATGACACACTGCTATGAAAAGACATCAACTATATGATGGCGGTAATAAGCAGGGTTTCATAAGAGGTGAAATAGTATGACTTGGGATATAAAGGGTTGCTTAGACATACAAAATACAAACTTTTACTGATACTACTTATGGGTTGAACCCATGACTAAAATAAAAACTAAACTGCTAACTATTGTTTATTATCTGTTAATACAACAGGAAAACTAACATTTTGAATGTGTAAATTGAGGTATAGCAATTTTAATATGAGTGGAGATATAATTTTGTCTGGCATGTATGTTGTGAATTTCACATTTTATGTTTCTGGAGTTATATGTAAAAGCCAGTAATTATTTATGTAAATCATTTTAAAATGCATTGAGTTTCATAACCTAAGTAAATCAGTTTGGGGTAAATGCCATACATACCTTTCATGATATACTATCCTACATATCTTGTATTTGGTGAGTCATATTTTTTACAATAACTGTTGTGCAGATTGTACATATGAAAGTCTGTTTTAAATGATATAGTCATTGTTATGCTTAAAATACTGTACACAGATTATTAGATGACTAATTTAGCAATCAAATGCAAAATTAATGTTTCTATTAGTCAGTTATAATTTATGTTAAATTTCTAATAAAAATTCTGTGACATTACCTATTTTGACCCCTCATTAAAAGTACATGCAAACTGCATTCAAACCTTGCATTGCCTATTCTCTTTCTCCAAACTTACTGCATTAACATCTTGAACCACAGAAAAAAGGTGAATGACAGATATATTTTCTTCACTCAGTATTCTCCAGAGTGCCTGTGATGGCAGACCAAGCTAACATTTTGAGTTTGTGCCTTTAGAAGTGAATTGTCATTAACTGATAAACTTGTCAACATAAAATGTCAATTGTCATGCAAATTAATTTCCTCTCTATTTACAATTTAATTTAACTTTTACTATCCATAAAATATTTCATATAATGCTTCATACATAAATCTCTTACGCTAAAGCATACTGACTGAAAAGCTCTAACAGATGCATATCAGCCTTATGTCAATGTTTTTCCTTAGCTGAGACTCTGTTACAATTAATAATGCCTGATTCCAAAATTTAAGAATGTCAACAATTGTTTGGAGCTTTTTATTTGTTATTTTTTTCTTTAATTCTAATACATTTTTGTAAGGTATAAACTAAACAATAAAATTGCCTGTAATTGTGGAGCATTTCTCCCCGGGCCTCCACTGAAAATGGGAATTTTGGCTCAGTGGACTTTGCTGGTCAACAAATGTCAATAAATAAATAATAAATAAATAAATAAATTTGGAAGAAAAAGAAAAACAGAATTGAAAAAAAAAAAAAAAACACAATAACTCTAGGAATGAAACCAGCAGCTATGACTATTTTCTAATACAGCTAAAGAGATATTAAATATTATTTGTATGCTATTTATTTGTATTGTAATAATTTTAATACATCTATAACTATATCAACAATTAAGTGACATAGATAGAACTGCTTAGTCTCCTATGAAGGTTCACAGCTACATGAAGAAAATACCAAAACACCAAGGATGCAATACACAGCGTAATAATCCAAAAATAGTATACAATGGCAAAAATGAAATGCTGTACAGACAGGAGATTTTAATATAGATAGAAATAATAACAAGGGCAAGTGCTTTCACAGTTGTAAACTGCTTCATTAGACTATAAAAAATGTTAAAAACACAGATTTTATAAATGCATGGATAAAACTGAGACAGCCAATTGCTATAAATACAAAAGTCATATGAACAATATAATTAAAATATTAAACTGGTCGTATAAATAAACCACTCTGTTTGAATTTGGGTCTTAAGGAGACCTGATCATTTAAGCAAATTGTTTATCTGCTTGTAAATGTAATATCCAAAAAAGCTCTCTACTTTCTGTCTTATTCATAAGGTCTCCTAGTCTACCATCAACTACCATCACAATTACTTTAAATTTATACTTATGTGTATAATCATTCTCTAAAACATGCTTCACAAAACTGTGCTTCTCATTCAACATCCTTACACCTCTAACATGTTCCCTGATTCTTTCTAGAAGCTGGTTTTGCCAACTTAAAGGTTTTTATGTACCATACATTGAGCCAAGTAAATAAGGTTGCATAAGGAGCAGTTTGCTGGAACTCTAAAAAAATATTCTTATTAGTTCCTGGATGTATAAAGAAACTCTTACTATCAATTAAATGACAAAGATAATATCTTCCACATGGAAACATACCTACGCAGTCCAGGTCATTCAATTTCCCATATTTAGAGCAAAGCATCCATTTTAGTGACATATTGTTTCTGAATCTAAAACTTGGTGTTAAACCTATAACACTGTTCACTAGCTTATCCAATGTCAAAATATATATATTTTTTATTTTATATTTGTTAACTGGGATGGTCTGACTGGACACAGGTTCATTTTCAGCAGAGGCTCAGGGAGAAAATCTCCACAGTAAGTAAATATTTGCACAATGGGCAGGATTCACAAAACCTCCGTGTAAGAGTTAACATGTCTTACACAGAGGCTGCAGTTAAAAGGTATGACATCAGCATGCCATGCATATTCATGAGGGCATGCTGAATCACACCCTAGGCTAACACGGTCCATGTAGGAAAGTAGGGGGCATGTCCGAATGGCGAGTTCTGCAAAGGGACACGCCCACAGAAGAGTCAGAGTCCTGAAAGTAAACTCCAATGAACGAGTCCGTGGAAATGTCAAAAAACACAACACCACACATGCCCCCACAGACTATAAACCCAACTGTAATGTAAAACATAAAAATAACAGTTTAATTTGTTTTTATAATTTCAAAAATATTTGCCCGTAGTTGCACTCGTTTGCGTGGGTATGCCCTCCGCTCAGCCACAGTTAGCAGTAATTGAAAAGCATATAAGATCTAAATATGCAAATTAAGCCAAGTAGCAATAGCGTAGCGGTAGAGACGTTGGCCAAAGAGGAGGTAGTCACAGTTCGAGCCCCCACAACATCATTTTCTATTTTTAGTTAAATAAGCATGAAAGAATCCCCTGACATATATGTATATATATATATATATATATATATATATATATATATATATATAACTATAATTTAAGTAAAATGTAATGAAACGGGCCATGTATTTTTGAAGAAATCCGACACAATAAAATAAAAAAGAATTTTATAAGTGCTCATAGTTGAGCAGCGCTCTAACAAGCTGAGTATGACTGGCCGCAGGTGAGCAGCTGTTTAACACGCTTAAAATGGGTGCCCGTAACTGAGCAACACTTCACACAGCTTAATATGTGCTCATAGCCAAATAACGCATTACCCAGCGTAAGCCGTTTGTGCGGAGCTGGAGAGAGAGAGGGAGAGGGAGAGAGAGGGAGAAGGAGAGGGAGAGAGAGAGAGAGAGAGAGAGAAAGAAGAAGAAAAAAAAAAAGGCCAGCCAGCCAGCACAGCAGCAAGCCAGCACAGCAGCAAGCCATCCCAAAAAGCTGCCAGAAACAAAGGTAATGTAAACTACATAATCTAATAATCTACATACTGTGAACCCTCCATATGTGTTAGCAGTCTGTATCTATATGTATATGAAGATGTGCATAGGGCAAGGGACATACTGCAACTGTTAGTGAAGGCTGGACATACATATGTAGTTGAAGGTTGCTATGTGCATATATCAATGTAAGTTGTAGTACAACGTACAATGTAGGTTGTACAGCAATGGATGTTTAGAAGTATGTTAGTGTGTGTATGTGTGTATATATATATATATATATATATATATATATATATATATATATATATATATATATATATATATATATATGTATATATATATATATATATATATATATATATATATATATATATATATATATATATATATATAAATATGTACATAGATAGAGAGGTATGTATAAATAGATAGACATATATAGATAGATAGATAGGATATGTATATACATATATATGTAATAGACACATACATATATAGATACATACACATATACAGACAGATATGAATGTCTATAGATATGTATGTATATGAATATCTCTCTCTCTCTCTCTCTATATATATATATATATATATATATATATATATATATATATATATAGACTGAGAGAGGCACATGTGGGCAGATGTACTGCAACAGGTGCCTGGTGACAAAGGCATCGACTGAACACCAGTGTGGATACTGGAGTACCATACCCCATTCCAAAACACTTTAACCACTAACCACCACATAGGTGGTTGCCTGCCTACTACTGGATGTGTCAGAAGGGAACATGGGAAACAAGTGTACAATAGCCTCCCCTTTGATATTCACAGTGGCACACTAGTCTTGTAATCCCTGTACATGGTATGTGTCATCACAAATGGTGTGTCAGCTAGGGAAATTTAGGTCACTGCACCCCTTTACACCTCACAATGTCCTACATGGTATGTACCTCCCGTGACAACTGCAGCAAGGGAAAAGGACACAGACATACCTAACAAAAAGTGATAATGCCCTCAAACACATTCCCTATGCAGAGTGACTGACAAAACCACAGAGTGCCTTTCATACTACCTACACAGATGTTACCACTGCTGGATATATAGAGTTATGTCACACCCATACCAGTTGTCCAACCGCCATGGTAACACCTCACAATCTGTCCAGCCTAAATGACCTATGGCCCTCATCCTTGTCACCACAGTAAAGAGCACATGCTGGAGGTACAGGTTCCTATCCACAAATAAGCCATACCCTGGACTAAACCACCCAGCATTAACAAGCAAGGCTCCTTATTAGTAGATGTCAGACATACCCGTGATGAATGTTATACAGATAGGTAATATGCTGTATGAGTCACCTCTGTGTAACTGTGTGACAGGAGCAAGTACAATCACATTACATGTGTCCCAAGGGGCAGTGTAGCATAACACTATGCTGCCGTAGGCCCAGGGCCAATAGCATAGTACCTACCTATGACACAATGCACACACACACACATGTAGTCATTGCAATAACAACTATGTGAGGTGGAATGAGTGTGCCACTGACTGTGTGCATGGTCTGTAATTGTGTGATTGCTCAGCATGACTTTGTGTCTGTCATGGTAGTGTTTGTCCTCAGTGTGAGGCCAGAGAAAGATGTGTCAGTTATTGGGATACAAACATACTACATTGCCATATGTTGTGCTGTGGTTCCCTGTATATGACTGTGGTGTAGGTAGGGGTATGGCAGCAAAGACTAGGGTGGATTACCATTGAAATTGTAACTGAGCATTGCATGCATTGTATGGGATGACAATATTCCCTATCCATTAGCTTGATACATACCACCAGTGTGAGGTTGTGCATTGGACCTCAAACAGTGTGCCGAGTGCTGGTGTATACTAGTTTGTTGTATGGATTGTGGCAGGCACTGTCACACAGTTGTTGGTTGAGCACTGATATGTGTTAATTTACATGTGTATCCCCTGATAGACAGACAGATGCTATATATGGCAGTTCAGTGATATCAGTACAGTAGAGTACTATGTGTGCCATATTACTTGCTCACATATTTTTATTTTCCTTCTAGGGTGATGGTGCATCAGCATAACCCCTGTTATTCAGCTGCAGAGGATGAGGAGATACACCAGAGCCTGGTGCGGGATTTTTCCACACTGTTTTCCTGGACCAGCCAGAACCAGCAGGAGAGGGCTGCACTGTGGCAAGACCTTGTCTGTTGGGTAAATGACATAGGCATGCATAACTGGATATATGAGCAGGTACGCCATCACTGCAGTGATTTAATTAGAAATGTCCATCAGCGTGCATCTGATATCCACAGACAACAGCTTGCCACAGGTGGTGGGATACCTATCCACCCCTCCCTCACCAGACTGGCGGAGCTCCTCCTAAGTGTTGTGGCTCCAGGCCAACAACAACAACATCCACAGACATGTGTCATGATGGAGGCTGGAGCCACCCAGCATGTGGACATTTAGTGTGCAGGTAACATGCCATATCTGTAGTTGAGTGTTTTCTTCACTGGTAGTTTATGCATGTGTGAGATATGTACTGTGTGTGTAGCTGTTATACTGGAAATTCTTGTGCAAGATTGATATTCTGAATATCATCAGTACACCTGTGAAAGCCAACTGCTGTACTACTGTACTGTATCATACTCACAGTATCAATGGCACAGTTGTGCCCACTGACAATAACTGTCTTATTTGTGCAGGTCCCACTGGAGTAACAGCAAGGCAGCCAATCCATGCTGGTGAGTGTGTAATAACAATACTATTAATACTAATGATAATAATTGTAATAATACCCTCAAACAGTATTGTGTATGTGTTGGATTGCAGGTGTGTGTGTGTTTGTATCTCATGTACTGAGGAGTGTGTGTGTGTGTGTGTGTGTGTGTGTGTGTGTGTGCATGTGTGCATGTGTGCACATGCATGTGTGCATGTGCATGTGTGCATGTGCCCATGTGCATGTGTGCATGTGCCCATGTGCATGTGTGCATGTGCCCGTGTGCATGTGTGCATGTGCACGCGTGTATGTGTGCATGTGTGCATGTGCCCGTGTGCATGTGCCCGTGTGTATGGGTGCATATGTGCATGTGCCCATGTGCATGTGTGCATGTGCCCATGTGCATGTGTGCATGCATGCATGTGCCCATGTGCATGTGTGCATGTGTGCATGTGCCCATGTGCATGTGTGCATGTGCCCATGTGCATCTGTGGTAACATTGTGTAAACATCGTAAAATGGTTTCCTGTCTTCCTCTCACAGGTTCTGATGTTGCTCTGTTGGTGTGCAGTAGGGAACCTGAAGCCATTGTTGGGGATAGTGATAATGATGATACATGTGTAATGGCACAGGGAGGTGTGACAGGGTCTGTTGTTGGTCAGCCAATCGACAGTACACAGCAGTCAACCCCATCAATGCGCACAGTCATCCTGCCGATACATCCATTGTCACCAATGTCCTTAGCTGAGGGACAGCATACAGTGGACATTGACCAGGGTAATGTGGTATCAGTGGCACATGCATCCCCTCACAGCAGCCATGGCCAGAGTCCTGACATGAAACCACACAGGCAGATGTTCAGGGGTTCTCGTGGGAGGATCCGTGGTTGTACTGCCCCTGTGAGACGTGTCCACAGAGGTCTTCCAACCTCAGCTATGTTCCGGGCTGTAATACAGGAACAGGCACGTATGGAACGGTACTCCAGACAGGGTCTGAGGGAGCTTAGAGCACATCGCACTGCTATGAATGACACTATGCGTTATGTAGCGGCTGCCATCCGTACTGTCGGCGAGGTCATTGACAGACGTTGGGGGGACACATTAGATCTGTTCCACAACTACATGCCCATAAGCCAGGGCAATGCAGGACAGTTGAGGCATCGACGTGGACGTATGCCAGCAACATCAGCAGCTGGCAGTTGTTGCGGACGACAACAAACCCGCAGCCGCTCCCATAGTGCCAGTACCAGCCCCAGCAATGCTGGGTCTGTGCTGTCATCAGACCACCCTAGAAGACCCCGTGCATGTGGCTCTGGACAGTCCCAGCAGGGACATGTGTACAGTCATCAACCAACTGCTTCTGATGACAGTACCCAGTCTGGCTTAGTACCTGATACTGTCCGTAGCACCCCTGCCATGCACAGGTACCATGTCCGTGGCCAGAGACAGTGATCTGTATGACCTGTCCGGTACAGTCTGTGGCTGTCCACAAACACCCGTATATGGCAGCCATGAGGTGGAACTGTGTGCATGCATACACACATGCATAATGCTAACACCTAGGGCTAACACATACACACACACACATTGCATCAACATTGCCCCATGTTGTACTGTTGTCCCTCACTAACACACACACACACACACACACACACACACACACACACACACACACACACACACACATACATGTCAATTGGATGTGTCAGTGGCAGACTCTGGCATACCAAGTACACTCCCTGTGCATATGATGAAACTGTGCCACCTCCTGCAATCTGTAACACTGATGCAGGAACAGGACAGCATGGTGCTGATGCACAGGGTGACTACATAGAACTGTAGTAATATTATCATGTTGTTAACAGTACAGTGTAATGATATCATTGTGGGTATATCCCAGCATGCCTGATGCATTAACAGTATGATTGTCATTGTAGTTTTTTATACAACAGTGTTAATTCCAACAGTGTAATGTCTGCACATCTTTGCATTCTGGTGGTAAGGCTGAAAACACAAACCCACCTACATAGGTAGCACAGGGGATAAGAAAATAGAAGTAATGATACTCAATGCCAGACATGTAAACCGCAAGATACATGCAGTCCAAACTCTACTCAGCATGGAGAATGTTGATATCTGTGCAGTGACAGAAACCTGGTTCAAGTCTCCCACGAGCACCCTAGCACTACCAGGTTACACCTCATACCATGATTTACAGCCCCAAAACATGGAACTAACTATGAAAGGAGGGTGGGTATCAATAAATGTCAAGGATACCCACACCCCCAGGTTGGTGCCACAGCATGAAGCATCACAGACTATCCATGTGCAACTAGCAGTGGGTAAAACTGCCTTCCAGTTCATAGCCTGCTACAGACCACCCTCCTAAACCCAGGAAACCCACTTGGCCTACTTAAGAACACATGAATATATAAAGGTGCCTCCAAACAACATTATATTGGGCAACTTCATCTACCCACACATAGACTGGTAGCATTACTGTAGCTCCAACATCCTAGGCCAAAGGTTCCTAGAATTCATAAACTCAAATGCTATGGAACAACTTGTTACCACTCCCACAAGAGGGGAAAACATACTGCACCTGATCATCACCAACATGGGGAATCTGTGCTCCAGACCAGAAGTGTATCCCTCACTGGTAAGGTGACACCATAGAGTAATCTCACTGTATATTCACATACCAACTGCAGCCCCTGCACAGAAAACCACAGTGAAAAAGTTGTGTAAAGCAAATTCCACACAGCTCAAAACCGAGACAGAGGTGGAATCCTTCAAAGCCCCTGGGCCTGTGGAAAATATGGCCCACACTGCTGAATCCTTTATAAACACATTCTATGAACACCTCCAGGAATGCACAGATCATGCAATTCCAAATATAACCAAGACCCAATCCTCCAAAGACAGGTGTCCTTTCTGGTGGACCCCACCACATAACAGAAAACAATAGAAGGAGGAAGCTACTACATGATCGACCAATATCCCACAAAGGGAAGGCATCTCTGATCAGTATTTGGACAACAATTACGGGCACTCATAAAATCGTCTAAGTCCAGCTTCAAAAGAAATATTGCACAAGACACTAAGGATAATCACAAGGCTTTCTTTACTTATGTTAGGAATCTGGGTGGGAATTCCCACCCAGATATGCTCAAAAGTTGTCCTAAATGATACAGAATACACCTAAGCCACATACATTGCCAACATCATTGCTGACAGGTTCAGCACAAACATCTCACCCCCCTCCCCACCACAAGGGCAAATATATATCCCAGCAGAGTGATGCCCCCCTGACATCTGAGATGCTCAATCGCCCTCTCCAAAGCAGAAACACAGCATCAATGGGAGCAGACAGTGTCCCAGGCTGCATCCTACATGAACTCCAAGAAGAACTAAACACAAACATAAAACTACTGTTCAATCCCATCCTTACTACAGAATATGTAGCCAAGGAGTGGTGTACAGCAAAAGTGATCCCTCTCCACAAAGGTGGTGCCTCAATGGATCCCGGAAACTATTGCCCTGTACACCTGACTAGCTTGGTCTGCAAAGCTATGGAAAGGATCTTCATAGACCTCATAAATAAAGTTATTGGGGACCTACAGACACTGGATCCTACCCAGTTCAGCTTTGTTGAGTGCACATCCTGCCATTTAAACCTGTTTGATGTCTTTGAAACAGTCACCAGACCAGTGATGAGGGGAAGGTGTTCAACACAGCCTACCTGGACCTCGCAAAAGCCTTCGATACAATATCCCACTCAGGCATTATAGAGATGCTCACCAGCATAACTATAAACCCCTATGTCACTAGATGGATTGCAAACTGGCTCATGGACAGAACACACATGGTCAGAATTGCTGGAGCCATGTCACACTCCAAACCGGTTACAAGTGGCATCCCACAGAGTTCAGTCCTGGGACCTCTCTTGCTTGGTATATATTTCTCGGAGGTACAGGCCTACACAGAAGGACTGTGGCTGAGCAGGTTTGCAGATGACTGCAAACTGTGCGCCATAATCAACTCACCAGCCAACAGAAACATCCTACAAAAGGGCCTCATAGAAACAGACAGCTGGTACCAGAGCCATGGCCTCAAGCTAAATGCCAAAACCTTCATAGTCATCCCCTTTGGCAAAAACTAAGTGCCCACAAATTAATACATAGGTGGTAAGCCATTAAGTACTGTACACATGATTAGGGACCTGGGGACCCGAGTTGATAGCAAACTGTCATTTGACAACCACATGGTTGTAGTGGTTACACAGACAGTTTATATAGGCCACCTAATCATGAAGGGATTCACAGCTAGATCACAGGAGGTCATCGTGCCTCTTTTGTCATCCCTCATCAGGCCCATAATTGAGTACAATGCCCCTTTTATGGTGTACCTTACCAGACACCTGGCCTGCAACAACTGGAAAGTCCATAAACGTACCTCACCAAGGGGATCAAAGGGCTCAAACAGATGCCTGACATACAGAACCATGTCCAACCTGGAATTAATGGACATGCTGCACCTCAGAAAATCCAAATCCCATGGAGCTATGTGCTCGTGACACTTGCACCTCAGCACTTACATAAATAGGACATGCTGGAGGGACAGATTCATAACCCAGAAGCTCCCTTCACTCTGGAATAAAATCACAGTCCAGGTTAGGCAGAGTCCCTTAATGAGTCTCTGCAAGAGGAATGTTACTGAGTGGATGGGAGATTGTAGGTTTACCCTGGGTATCACTTCTGTGCCACTGTTACACAGAGGCTGAGTATACAAACCTAGAAAAAGGCCATATCAAAATTCATTTAACATGGGTGGAAAAAGACAAACACAGTCTGGCTAGGCTTATAACTGCCCTAGGGCAGATAGCCTAGTATGAACCTATGAACCTATTACATGATGTATCCTCAACTAATACACAGATGTAGGAAACCCAGTGTCAGTGATATCCCTGCAGTACTACACTATACCAGTAGCCATTCTTAATGAGCCACACACACATCCCTGTGAAGAATGCTGTTTGGCATATAGCAGTCTCACGTACATGCCAACACACTAGCAATATGTTAATCCATGACTAGAAATGTATACAGTGGCCTACAATGCATTCTGCACATGACACATATGACCACCACATGGGTATCATATAGATGGATACCTGCTGTCCAAGCCATGCTTTATTACAGTAATGCAACTGTAACTTTGTCATCAGCATGTACTTAACATAGTATTCCTGTAGTACCATGTAGGTGGCAGCACCCATCATGTAGAACGGGTAATGGTGTGTACATATGGGCAAGTGTTTTCTTGTCTATCCTATGATATTCACATTTCCAAAGGTATTGTGCAGTCTCTTGGTGTATCGCCTAAGCAAGAAGGTGTCTTTATGCATATCAGCAACAGTTGCCATACACCTACACTGGATGTCCATTACTCACAGACTTTGCTGTGTTATAACATGTGTGACATATACTCCAGACATGAACCCTCACCCACATTAATATATCACAGCTTTCATGAGTGTGTGTCATCCAGTTGGCCTAGGACACAGATCACTGCAGTAGCCTGCATTGTCAACAACATACATGTATGGCGTACAGTCTGGGAATCTGCAGGACATGCTGGCACAGGTAACAACTGTATTCACATGAGGCAGGCTTCACACATAAGAACTATTTAAGGTCACAGGTACATATCTCTATGTGGCACACACATACCTGATGTGTGCATTGAAATTACTGTTATAATTATATGTCATACAATAATAAAAGCAACACCCACCACACATTGACAAACTGTGTGACAAAAAGACACATGGCATTTGTAGGATTCAAACTCATATTTAACTATGTTATGACACTTGAGAGAAGCGCATTAGTAGAGCGCACTATTTGCATTAGTTGGTGGTTTCTCTTCCCCTGCTATACTTATAGGGTGCAGACATCATCAGTCTTTACAAAAAGGAATGTACATCATGTAGTGTGTTATTCCAGTTTCCAAAAGGGCCATTTCTTTCAAAGAGAACTGCACACACCATGTCCCCCCACAAACACACACACACTGAGCATTTGCAGGATTCAAACCCCTACCTGACTATGTTAGGACACTTGAGAAAGTCGCATTAGCAGAGCACGCTATTCAAATTACTGGGTGGCTTTTTTTTCTCCTGCAGTATTTATAGGGTGCTGACATCATTATTTAGAAAGAGGTATGTACATCTATTACTATCCCTCAGTATGGGGGATAGAATATATATGCATTAACAGATGCCTACTTCAGGGTCACATATGTACATCAGCACTGCCAGGTTATGTTTTATACCATGCTTTGTGACCACAGGACTTGTAACACACAGCACAACCAGGGGGTGTATCCATATACATCACAGATACACACACCTCTCGGTTATTACCACTGCACTAAGCATAACAGGCCATACATATACAACTAGCATTGTGCAAAACTGACTTTTGGTTTGGTGTGTAGTTCAGACCACCCCTCCCATATCCAGGAACCACACTTGGCTTGCCTGGGAACAGTGTAGGATATGAAGGTGTTCACATACACCATTACAGTGGTTAACTTCAGGTACAGGAATATTGAGTGGGGGAACTACTCAGGCCTCAACAACATCACCCTACAGCCAGTACAATTTGTGAATCCATGTGCTATGGCAGAACCAGTCACCACAGCCACAAGGGGAATACATATTGGATCTGACCATCAGCAACATGGAGTCTCTATGTCCCACACCAGAGGTAGACCATCATTGTTAATATCTGACCATAACCAACTTTCCCTGGACGTCCATATCCCATCCCCACCCACAGGCAAGGAAATCACTGCAAACAAAGTATTTCTCAAAAGCAGACTTTGCACTTGTGAAGACTGGGGTGGAATACTTCAAAGGCCCCATGCTGGAGGATTATACAGCCCAATTTACATAATCCTTTACAAATGCATTCAATGAGCATCCGGAAGGTTTGCATTGATCATGCTATCCCAAATAAAACCAAGACTCCTCCACAACAGGAGATCTGTCTGGTTTACACCAGCCATATATAAGCTGTACAACAGAAGGAGGGAGCTAATACATTACAGAGCAATATCCCACAGAGGGAGGACATCTCTGAACAGTATTGGCAAGACACTTCAATCCCTCAAAATCATCACTTGCAAGTTTTGACAGTGAAATTGTCCAGACACTGCAGATAAGGCTCCCCTCAGTCTGGAATTGAATCCCAATTAATGTTGGACATAGCCCCTCACCAACCCTCTTCCAGCAAACTCCAGCCACATGGATGTGACATTGCAAATTCAACCCCTGGGATCTCCACTGTGTCCCTACTTGACGGAGGCACAGCACACTAGCCTTAAACGGTTCCTTCTGTGACCTACTTTACAGAGGCACAGTAGGCTACTGTACTGAGGAGGCAGACGCCAAATACAGTCTGGCTAGGCTTATGTATTCCCTAGGGCAAACAGCCTAGTATTGACCTCTACACCCATATGTTTAAGTTTTAGATGCGCAATATTTGTTGCTGATAAACTGTTTGCAGGTCTTTATTGCCATAGCTTTCCCTGTTTCTATGAACAACTTGTGTATCTGTGGAAGATGTTTGAATATGAGAGGGCTCCACTATATTACTTATATCTCTGTTGTCATTTAACTGTGTGCACTGGGCAGATTGCTGTATTGTGGTAGGTTCCTGTCTTAACACATACAAATGCCAGATATGTGTGGCCAACTGCTATACTGAGACATGGCCTAAGTGTGTGAGCATGCCCAGTTCAGGCTTTCCATGGTTTGTTGCCTGACATATGTCTCATTTATCAAAGTGTGTGAGCATGCCCAGTGTGTCCTTTCCATATGTTGAGATCTGAGGTCCACCACATTTGTGGTTGTGTGTGAACAAGAACAATATTTGACATTTATAGTTGTGTGTTGGAAATCATGTTGTGTTCTTACTGCCCAACTGCTTTGTGTCTGAACCCAACAGGGATTATGCTGTGCCTGCATGGTTTCCATGGGATAGTTTGCATACACTTGTCAACATTCTTTCATACTGACCAAACACTGTAATATTGTATAGTGTACTGGTTCAGTCCTTTCACTGTGGTGGACAGTATCCTGGGTTTCAGTCCCATCACTGCTTTAAATATTCATACTGAGCACACCAGACTGGTTAAGGGCCAGTTGTGCAAATATGACCATGTTGCATTTTGTTCAGCTATGGCCTACTTAAACCAGGCTTGTCCAACATTAGTAGTGTATTCCGCAACTTGGGTGGACATTGACAAACACTAGGCTATGTGCCCTAGGCCATTTCTAATCCTAGTCAGAGAGTGTGTTTGTCCTTCAACACACATTTTAACTGGAGTTTGCCATGACATTTTTCAAGGTTAGTATACTGTGCCTCTGTCTAACCGTGACATAAAAGAGATACCCAGGATAAACCTACAATCTCCCATCCACTCATCAAAATTCCTCTTGAAGAGAGTCAATGAGGGACTCTCTGGCTAACCTGGACTGGGAGTTTACTCAAGAGTGGAGGGAGCTTCTGGGTTATGGATCAATCACTACAGCATGTCCTATTTATGTCATTGATGAGGTTCAGTTCTCTCATGTGCATAGTTCAATGGCATTCAGATTTTACAAGGTGCAGCATGTGCATTGATTTCAGGTTGGACATGGCTTTATACATCAGACACAGATCGCCACTGGGCAGGCAGTATGCCACTGTGTGGAGCTGCAGTTTGTTTAATTAGGCAACACATGGCATCTGTTACAGCCCTTTGATCCTCCTGGTGAGATACTTTTGGGGTCTTTCCAGTTGCTGGAGGTGTCTGCTAAGGTACATCCCACAAGGGCCATTGTACTCAATTGTGAGCCTGATGAAGGATGACTGAAGAGGCACAATGATCTCCCCTGATCTAGATGTGAATACCTTCATAATTAGGTGGGTATATGAAATGTTTCTCTAACCACTACGGCCACATGGTTGTCAAATGCAAGATTTCTATCAACTTGTGTCCCCCAGGTCTCTTATTACTTCTAAAGTACTTAATGGGTTAACACCTATGTAGTAATTGGTGGGCACTTACTGTTTTTCCAAAGGGGATGACTATACACTTTTCTGCATTTAGCTTGATGACATGGCTCTGGCACCAGTTGTCTGTTTCTATGAGGCCCTTTTGTAGGATGCTTGTGTCAGCTGGAGGGTCAGATATGGTGCCCAGTTTGTAGTCATCTGCAAACTTGTTCAGACACAGTCCTTCCATGTTGGCCTGTACCTCTGAGAAATATATACCAAACATGGGAGGTCCCAGGACCGAGCCTTGTGGGATGCCAGTTGTAGCTGGTTTGGAGTCTCACATGGCTGCAGCATTTCTGACCATGTCAGTTCTGTCCTTGAGCTGGTTTGCAATCCATCTACTGACATAGGGGTTTATATTTAAGCTGGTGAGCTTATCTATAATGAACAAGTGGGGTATTGTATGGAAGGCTTTTGAAAGGTCCAGATAGGCTGTGTGGACCACCTTCCCCTCGTCAATGGCCTTGGTGACTGTTTCAAATGACTCAACCAGGTTTAAGGGGCAGGATCTGCCCTTAAGAAAGCCACACTGGGTAGGGTCCAGTGTCTGTAGGTCCCCAGTATCTTTATTTCTGAGGTCCATGATGATCCTTTCCATAGCTTTGCAGACCAAGCTAGTCAGGATTCTGGGGTGATAGTTTTCAGTATCCTTTCAGTCACCACCTTTGTGGAGAGGGACCACTGTTGCTGTACACTGCTCTTTGGGTACATATCCTGTGGTAAGGCTGAGATTGAGCAGTAGTTTTATTTGGTGTTCAATTCTTCTTGGAGTTCATGTTGGTCACAGCCCAGGACACCATATGGTCTCACTGATGCTGTGTGTTTTGCTTTGGAGACGCTGGCTGTTACCTGAGCATCTGCAATGTCAGAGGGCCAGCACTCTGCTGGGATAGATATTTGGCCTTTTGGTGGGGGGGGGGATTTTGCACTGAACCTGTCAGGTCGGATGTTGGCAATGTGTGTGGGTTTGGTGTATTGTTTGTCATTTTGGACTAATTATGAGCATATCTGTGAATTCCCACCCAGGTTCCTACCATCAGTTAAGAAAGCCTTGTGATTATCCTTAGTGTCCTGTGCAATTTTTATCTTGTAGCTGGCCTTAGAGGATTTTATGTGTGGCCATAGTTTTTTGTCATAATACTGATCAGAGATGACTTCCCTTTTTGGGTTTTGCTCTATCATGTAGTAGCTTCCTCCTTCTCTTGCATGGTTTGGTAATGGCTGGGGTCCACCAGGCCAGATGCCTGCGTTTGGAGGATTGGGTCTTGGTTTTATATGGGATTGCATAATCCATGCATTCCTGAAGGTGTTCATAGAGTGCATTTATAAAGGGTTCTGATGTCTGGGCCATATTTTCCACAGGCACAAGGGCTTTAATGGATTCCACCTCAGTTTGGAGGAGTGCAAAATTTGCCTTACACATGTTTTTCAGTGTGGTTTTCTGGCCATGGACTGGGGTTGGGATGTGAATATCCACTGAGATTACTCTATGGTCTGATCTTACCAGAGAGGGATACACTTCTCGTCTTGGGCATAGAGTACCCATGTTGCTGATTATCACATCCAGTATGCTTACCCCTCTTGTGGGAGTGGTAAGTTGTTTCATAGCATTTTGGTTTATGAATTCTAGGAACCTTTGCCCTAGGGTGTTAGAGCTAGAATAATGCTCCCAGTCTATGGTTGGGTAGTTGCAGTCACCCAATATAATGTTGTTTGCAGAGACCTTCATACTTTCATGTGTTCTTAAGTAGGCCAAGTGCGGTTTCTGGATTTAGGAGGGTGGCCTGTAGCAGACTACAAACTGGGAGGCAGTTTTAGCCACTGTTACTTGCCTGTGGATAGTCCGTGCTGCTTCTTGCTGTGGCACCAACCTGGGGGTGTGGTTATCCTTGACAATTATTGATAGTCACCCTCCTTTTGTAGTTTATTTCATGTTTTGGGGCTGTAAAGCATGGTATGAGGTGTAACCTGGTAGTGTTAGGGTGCTCTTGTGAGCCTTGAACCAGGTTTCTGTTACTGCACAGACATCAACATTCTCCATGCTGAGGAGAGTTTGGACTGCATGCATCTTGCAGTTTAGACTTCTGGCATTGGGTAGCATTACTTCTAGTTTCTTATCCCTTGTGATACCTATGGAGGTGGGTTTGTGTTTTGAGCCTTACCTATTCAAGGCACTATGGGGGTGACAACAGGCTTTGCCAGTATCCAAAAGGCCAGGGGTGATAGGTGCAAGCCATCCCTAGCGGGTGGAGCATCGTGTCTTGCTCAGCATGTCATCCCAGGCTGACAGGCATTGGATCCCCTTTGACTAACAGCAATACTTAAGCCAATTGTTGTAATTCATCATCTTGTCTTCATATTGTGGCATCATGCTTGGTGAGGGTAGGATGTTAGTCAGGGTCATCAATTTTGCATATACTACATGGTGTTACATTGCTTAACACATGGCAATCATGCCTCAGGTGGTGCTGCAGGGCTGCCTATGTTGGATGCACATACTACACTCCCTGTACATGTTTGAAAGCAGGTTGTGTCAACTTAGGCATTCCTTTTACTATATGTGTGAGTCAGAGAGAGGTATCATTTCCAGGGTTCCTACTGAGCCAGAGTATGTGCTATGCATTGCCTCTTTGCCAAGGCCAAGGCATACTAGGCATGCCTCCTTCTGCCTACTGGGGCAGGCTCAGGTTCTTCCTCCTCTGAGTCACACTCTGCCTGTGATGGCCTTGGCAATGGTGGGGGGCTGTTTGGTCCGGGCCTATGCTGGTCCTGCTGCAGATGTTTTCGCAGAATCATATTATGTAGCATAGCACATACCATGACAATTTGGGTACATATAGTTGGTGAGTACTGCAGGGCTCCACCAGATGTGTCCAGGCACCGGAACCGTGACTTGAGCAGCCCAAACACATGCTCTATTACATTACGTGTTTGTGCATGTGCCTCATTATGGCATTCCTGTTCAGGTGTGTGTGCGTTTCTGATGGGTGTCATCAGCCACAGCTCCAGTGCATAGCCAGCATCCCCCAGTAGGTGACCATGTGGGATGTCCCCATTGGCAAATGTCTGGTACAGCTGCATCAGATGCCAGATATGGGAATCATGGTAGCTTCCAGGGCAGCCAGCACACACATTTATTATTATGCCCTAGGCATCACACATGACCTGGCAGTTGATGGAGGGGAAGCCCTTGCGGTTAATGTAGGCCCTACCCCGCTCACCGGATGGTGCTTTGATGCATATATGCGTGCAGTCTATTGCACCCACTACCTCAGGGTATTCTGCTATTTGCTGGAAGAGATGCATATTGCTGGCCAATACCTCATGGGAATTGGGGAAATATACATGATCACCGACATGTGTTGACATGGCATCCAGGAACTGGTGCAGTACCCTGGATGCTGATGCCTGTGATATCCCCATCATATCACCAGTTTGTCTCTGCAAGGTACCTGTTGCTAGTATTCTTAGGCCAGCACATACCTTGGTTTCCACTGGGATGGGTTCCCCTTTGTTGGTTCTGTGTGTGAGGCGTGGCCTGCACAGCTCAACAATTTGCTGTAGGAGGTCTCTGTCCACTCTATAGCGCTCCACTATCTCCAGCTCATGTAACCCCTGGTAAGTGACTCTGGGCCTGTACACTCTTCTCTGTCTCCTCACTGTGGGTTGTCTGGCAGCATTTGCATTGTCACCACCCTCAGCATGTTGCATATGTCACCTTATAACAGCTATGGCAGCCCCTAGCATTTTTTGTCTGAGTGAAGCTTTTTCAGTTTTCACTTCTAATAGCTTACTCCAGTGTTGCAGTGTCTCTTGAGAGAAACATACTGCACTGTTGTTTGCAGAGTTTTAAGTGCTGGGCTGGTGTACTGTTCTGTCTGTGTAATTGCCTGCTTCTGATTGTTTTCACCTGTTACCTCTGCTAGTATTCCCTGGTAACTTCCTACAATTTCTTCTGCTTCCTTTTTCCTTTCTGTTTCCTCGGGGGGGCGACGCACAAACAAGCGCAAATTCGCTCACAGCAATGAACACGCGCGCACACATGCTTAGCTGGACTAAAACTTGCTTATTCGGGTTAAAATGCATGTACACCAGCACAAATGAGCTAACAGGTCTTTAAACAAGCTCCTACATGCTTACTCCAGCTTAAACGCACGCACTCGCACTTACACGTGCGCACCCTATCTTACTCGGGCCTCCAAGCATGCACACACCACATGCACGTCCAGCAAGAAACTTTGGTGTTATCCACAGTGTACACCTTCCATTTCTTGGTTTTCCCATGTCTACTTCTTGACACACCTCTTTCCATGATGTGTGACTGACAGCTTTCACATGCCACTCTGCTCCACTGAGCTGCATTTCTTTCATACATACCCCCCTGTGATGTCACCTATCTCTTACTCTGTTACTCCCCCTTATCCTACTCCTACACTCTAGGGATTGTGCTCATTTGCTATGTAAAAGTGTGATTCACTATCCTAACACTCATTTACATAGGATTGCCTAATAATGCTTAGTTACATGTCTTACACTCAGCTTCCCCCCTTAGCAACCCCTAGTCGGTGGCCATGTTGTTTTCAGCCTACTATTCCCTTACATTGTAAATTCATGGTTTGCAAAAAACCCACATTTGTGGGTTTTAAATTTTTATTTTTCTGTTTTTTACAGCGCAGCCCATTTGCACGGCGCTGCACTACGTTTAAACATCGGCGATCGCCAAAAAAAAAACATTTTTATTTTATTTTGCATGGGGTTATGTTGCCAGTGGCCACATATTTGGCCATTGGCATGCTTCCTGGAACATATGCAACCTTTATTTGCAGCTGACAAGGCTCCATTGTGCTATTTGCAGAACGGTACTCAGTTGTCAACTGAGTACATTTCTGCAGATAACACGGCTCTTACACGGACAGGTTTGTGCTTCCTGGATCGCAAAATTACCTCATTTGCATGCCTTTCAGCTGCAAGTGAGGTAATTTGCATATCCAAGCCCTGTTCATGTAAGAGCCATTTTAGGAGCTCTCTTACACGCCCCTACAGGCTGTTCATGGATCGCTCGTCGGACATGATGGCTGCATGGAGTCTTACACTTCTCTTAGACTCTGTGCATGCCATTGTGAATCCTGCCCAATATGTCAAAATAAGGTATACAGAGAATTTTCAAACAATATGTTAAAATACAGTAGACAGTAGAAGACATGACAAGACTTATATATGCAAGAAAAAATAGTCACACATGGGTGATAACAGAATAAGTATACAAATTCAATCAGCAGCTCTTCTTAATTATATTACAAATGGCATTAATGTTACTAGAAAAGCCTAGCAACATTGGAACCATGTCAGTCACAAAAGCATTCTCATGCCTACATATATGATATGCACCATCATGCACAAAATAATAGAGTCTAGCTCTCCCATTTTGCAACAGGTCAATACCTTCTATTGCTTTATCTAGCTTGTCTCTGCCATAACCCCCTCTCTAAAAATTCATTCTTCATAAGAGTCAAATTGCAATTAAATCTGTCATCCCTGTTATTTAACTTTGACAATCTCATTGATTGACCTTTTATGATATTCCTACAGATGTGAAGTAGATGTAAACTCTGCCTATGCAAAACATGCATTTTCTGAAGAGTATGAACTATAACAATGAGTGAGAAAAATCACACAAAAAAATCAGTAAAAACTAAATGAAAACATGGCATATATGCAAATGACCCTTATGAACAACTTCAGGCCAATAAAACCAAACTCCACTAGCTGTGGATATACACATTTTAGCCTTGTTATGACCATTGCACAAGCAGAATGTTTGACTAAGCATAAGAAACACAGGGCTGTTATACCCAGCTGATGCCCATTATCATTAGGGTGACTGCAAAATATCCCAAATAAACTAAAACAATGAGTTGAATTTAAATTGTCCATTAAAACAATGAAATAAGTCATGGGCATTCAGAATTGCCAATTAGCTGAAGCACCTGGTGTTGATAAGGGTCATTTGCATATATCCCATGTGTCTCTGATTCAAGAGGTTTGAGAGGTCACTCATTGGAAGTTCCAGCTTGGTTGGAGTTTTCATTTAGTTTTTACTAAGAGTATGAAGTATGAAACTCTAATGTCTGCCATGATTTACTAGCTTCAATCCTGAATGAGTTGCTAGAAAACCACAAATTTTATGATAACAGATCAAAAATATGAGGCAAAAATGTGGGCAGTCTGTGAAAATCTGAATAGTTGAGAGGTATGCCCCCCCCCCACCACCTGTGCAAGTGATATTGATTGTGCCCTTCTCTTTGCACATTTCTATGTGACTTAGAGTCATCAATATCTGGTGAGATGATAGCTTATGCTTGACTGCTCACATGCTTACTTTACTCACTAGTATTGTAATGATTGCTATTATGTTATGCTCAAGTTCAAATGTTTTTTATATATTTTGTGATTCCCATTGTATTTGTAGTAGTATTTTTAGTAATGCAGTCCTCCTAGTTAATAATTAGTGCTTGTTCAGCACCTTGTATAAATGATGCTAACATTTCCTTAGTGACTGTTAGGGTGCCTATGATGAACAACTTTATTGTGTGATGCACAGTATTGGGCATATTAATATTTATGTTGCTATATCACTAATGAGTTCTTGCTGGCATTCCTGTATAGTTGACCCAGGTTTTATTTTATTGGTGTACAATACTAGCATATGGTAGTAATCATTTCTATCTCTTATTATTAGGTTCATTACCTACTTTGGTTAACGCTGCTGCTACAAGTTGTCTCTTCTGGGGTTGACTCTGTCTGATGCTCACAGAACACAACCATTATATGGGAAAGTAAAGACTGCTAATTTTGCATGCATCACTGTTACTGTTTATATTTGCTTAGCCCCTTAGCTTTCAACTTAGGTAGTGAGTGTGTGGCAGCCCTCTAATTCTTAGTCAGGGCCATAGCATATTGTGTACTCCTATGTCTGCCAGGATCATCCATTATTGCTTCCACAGAATCTTTGTTTGTGTCTGCTAGTCCTGCTGGTTCTGCCTGTGGTGCCTGGAACTCTTGTCATTGTCCTTGTTGTCCTTGTGATATCTGTTTGCTGACAGTCATAATGTGGAACATGGCATGGACCATGAGCATTTTGGCTAACTTGGCTGGGTCATACTGCAGGGTACCACCAGATATGTCTAAACATCAGGATCTTGATTACTGCAATCCAAATACATGCACTATTTATTTTATTTGTATTTGTTTTATGAGATAGAGCACTGTTCTCCATGGACTTTTTTCACACTCAGCCTGGGAGCTACATCTGGTAAATATTCTTAGTTTGAGTGTGTGCATCATTTTAACCTTGCTCAGTGGGGGTTGTGGGGGTTTCTTATGTGTGCCTTGAGCCAAGGTTCCAGTGCATAACTTTCATCGCCCACAAGATGCCCTTGAAGAAAGTGACCCCACAGAAAACCTTGCCCACAGGTGTTGTATGCATGAGTCATAAAAACTGCCAGTGTTACATATGCACACATTGCAAATAAACACTTAGGAATTACAGAAAATCTGAGAGTTGATGGAGTGATATTATTCCTGTTGATGTACCTCATTCCCAGTTCACCAGGTGGGGCTTTTATTTCAATGTGTGTGCAGTCTATGGACCCCAAAACTTCAGAAAAATATGGTATGGCATAGACATGTTGCAGGATGGTAGCACTGTCCTCTAGGATTCATGGAAACCAGGTATGATCCCTTACACGTTGTAGCATTGCATTTAAAAATTGGTGTTATTTTCTTGAGTTTAAGGCCTGTGACACCTTTAAAATATATCCTGTGCATCTCTTAAAATGCCTGTAGCTACTATACATAATATTACACAAACCTAGGTTTCCCCTGGAATGGGTTCCCAATGATTTCCTCAGGGACGTCACTTGAGGGCGGCAGGGGTTGCATATTTCCTCTGAAGTATCCTTGTCCATCCTGCAGTGCTCTGCTATTTCTGAATCATGAAGTTCATGATTTGTCAAATGTAGTCTGAGCACACACCAGCTTGTATTAAACTCTGTATTTTTGTGGTTGTAATCCAAACAGTATTGGAATCAAGGCTAGAAGGTACCACAGTGTGTACACTCAAGTGTTATATATTCTTGCATTGCTTCTCCTTGTCAGTTTGCTTCATGAGCATGCATTTCATATACTTATGGCTTCATTAGCATATTCTGCCACTTACTGGTAACATGCAGAACTATTTAATGAATAACAATTAACTTGCTCATCACTGAGAGTCACACACACACACATACATGATGTGAAGTGTAGGCTTTCATGAACTCGGGATGCTATGTCTCGGTTAAAATATCTAGTGTGATCATAAGATGGAACCATGTTGCCAGCTCTTCCTTGTTGCACCTTTTGCTGTGAATAGTATCAGTTTAAATCATATTCACATATCAGATGGCATATTTTGAAGCAAGACAAAAAGGTCAGGGTGGAGGCTGATGTGCAAATTCCATCGATTATTTATTTGAAAATACAAACAAGAGTTGGCAGTCTTCCCAACACTTGGTTGACTGTGAGCTGAATATGGTTGGAACTCATTGAGTACACTTCTTTGAGAGGTATCTTGTTGCTTGATGCTTGTTATTCAGAATCACTGCCAGTGATGTTTCTGTTAGTCTGCTTTTGTTGACATTTAATCAACATTTTGCAGGCTTTTCTATTTTCTCCACAACCTAGTCAGCACAGAGTTAAGATACAAGTAAGGTGGTGTGTTGGTGGGGTTAAGATCCCACATGAGGAATACAGGGAACATGTCTAAATGCTTCCTTTTGTTACTTGCATATAGGTGAAGCTGTGATTCATTAACTATGTCAGGATGAAACTTCAACCAACTACTACTTGAAAAGCCATAATAGATGGTGGCATAAAATTATGCCACATAAATAGTAATTCTATGAAAAATAAATACAAACTTGTCACATCACTTTGGACCTTGAAGTCAGTTTTATAATTAGACATCACAACACTATACATCCAAATTAGTGCCAATTTAATATTTTTTGTAAGAGATTTGTTACTAACTTTATTCTGTATCTGGCAAGATGCACATGTCAATGCTGTTTAGTGGATAAAACATTAAGATAATTCTGATGAGGACTTTGTAAAACATGTATATGACATACATAAAGGGAATACTGAAAATATTCTGCAGCTTTTATTTCATTCAC
Source organism: Protopterus annectens (assembly GCF_019279795.1). Classification (NCBI taxonomy): domain Eukaryota; kingdom Metazoa; phylum Chordata; order Ceratodontiformes; family Protopteridae; genus Protopterus; species Protopterus annectens. The sequence continues at coordinate 907,981,973 of NC_056734.1, forward strand.
AGATAGTGCTCACTGGTTTTATTTTCGTGACTTACAGATTTAATGAAAAATGTCAAGGATAGAAATGAGGAAACTCTGTTGCTGAGATTATGTGGACTAAATGTCAACTACAAGCTTATGGTGATAAAAGGTTAAAAATAAACATGTAAGCTTAATCACGTACTTAAAACTGACAAGTTAAACTAAATGCAGGTTCTGACCTTTACAGTCATTTTCTTGAGAAATCTTTACTATGAAATTAAAAAAAAAACAATTGGTTATGGAAAAAAATGCAACTTAGTAGAAGGAGAAGTGTCATGTCAGTGAAACAGATGTTGACTTCATAACCAAATACCAGATGAACCATATTCTATTAAACAGTTGCAAAATAAGTAATTTTATCAAATTTGACTGGTTGATTGTCACCAACAAAAAGTGACTTTTTTCACTTTTTTGTTGGCTCATGTCTCATTTTAAAGATAATTAGTCATGTATGGAAGAATATTAGTTTTGCAATGAATTTCTTTTCCTGTTGTACTCTTCATGATAAAGTTACAAGTGATTTTTCAAAAAAAATAGATTATAGTGTACCATTTGACTTTTTAGTTTCTCTGTTTACTCCATTTTTTCCCTCTATAACCACACCCACACCCACACAACAATGTCATGGAAGGTAATGAACAATGATTTACACGCATGTAAAGCCTTATGGGCAATTAAAAATAACTTGCCTTTTTAGAGGAGCAACATCTGAGTTTCATTGCGGTTTCAGTACTATATTGTTGTGTTAATTTTCTATTTGAGGTGTTCCATCTGCAAGAAGTAATTGATAACTTGCATTTCTAGGAAGAAAAAAACTGCTTCTGTTGCATTTGACATGAAAAAAAAAATAGTTTATACATTCATTTATGTAGTGAAGCTTTCTGGGTTCAGTCTTTCATGATGTCATAGCAGGGACTTTCATCTCTGAGAAAATTTCCAGGAGGCTGTCCATACCAACAAAATGAAATGCAAAAACAATGCATTTTTTGCTTCAGTGTATAATTTGACATTGTATAAAGTAAGGAGGTAACACCTGCTTTAGAACATGACCAATCCACTTTAAGTTTTCTTATTCATCACATGTAGATGCCAAAGAAGGAATGGTACATCTGAAACATTAACTATGTTCTACTTATGTACCAGTAACTTTTTCCTGCTTCTTTTGTGCATGCGTTTTTCTTCTTCTTATGGCAGTCTGTTTGAGTCAATCAATTTTTAATTTTTGCACAGCTTTACCTCTGTATCATCCAATTACATTTATAAGCTACTGCATGATAAGCTACACCACTATGGATAGTGACACCTTTGTTTATTAGTAATCTATGACTTGCTTTGTTTCTACTCTAATGAGAGTGGAGAAAAACCTAGATTATTTCTTGGCCTCTGATTACTGTAGAACATTGATGTGAGTTATTTTGCTATTGCAAGTTAATCTCATTTGAAAAGATTCTGCTTTTTAGTGTTGTTATAAATTGCCCACATTGTGTTACATTGCTTACTGCACAACCATGTTTAACCAAGCACTGTACAGACAGAGGAATCTTGAACCTTATCTGTGTCTGTACCACCTATAACCAACAAATGATGGCAAACATACAGAAGGAAAACCAAGAACCCAGAAGGACTGCACTACTTGGCAATTTTTCAGAAAGTGACAGCCAGCAAACCACCTATGACATCAAAGTTTATTAATCGAAAATATACAAAAGTTAACCACTTTTATACAAAAATGCAGACTTTTTTAAACTACACTTGGAAATTTTATAATTAAAAACATTAATCCCATGGGTGATGTGCTGGCTGTCACTTTTTGGAAAATTGTGGTGCTATACAATCCTTTTAGATTTGTGTTTATACCACCTACCATCTCCAAGTAACCACTAGTGTGATTAGCAATATATGTGGTACATTCTGCCCGCAGTTGTGGAGTGAGCTGCACTGTGCACTACTGGCCCACAGAGAAGACTATAGCTGTGATACTTTAGCAAAATTTACTTGTAGTCACTCCACATCACCATTAACAGTTGAATTTGCTCTGCATAGTGCATATGCAACAGTTACTTAGCACAGATAGTTGTTTCTTCTATTCTATATATCTCATTTAACAGAGTATAGCACTCTGAATATTCAAAGTAATTCTCCAAATCCTTGGACTAAAATAGATGGTCAACCTGCTTGTCTACTTTATATTGATGACCTTGTAGCATTTTGTATCCTTTTCTATCCTTAGGAAGTATAGATACTGCCTGATGTTCACAGATAATGACCTTTTACTAAGTACGGTACCTTCTTTTTCTGAGATATGCACATATTTAACATGGAGGCCTCCTTCTCACAAAAGAATACAGACTGTGAGCAGCACACACTTCCACAACATTCTTCACCAACAAATACTAAAATAACTTGCTCTAAGGCTGTAAAAAAAATCCTTGTCCAAGCTTTCTAGATCCATAAAGACTAGGTCTCAGCCAAAATTTAACATTATATCAGGGTCTGGCACACTTCCCGAAAAGAGTCACCAATAGTTAAATCATCCCAGAGTCTATGCACAGAACCATGCTAGAAATACAAACAATTTAGTGACTGGTGACTACAGTCAGACACATTGATTCACCACTCATTAGACTAGACAAAGATATGGTGAATGTGAATTGTCTTTCAAGCTCCAGGGTCTCTGATATTTTAGGGACCCTTGAGGCCATTCATCTGGCAAATATAACTGAGATATGGTGGTGTGAGTGTGTGTGTGTGTGTGTGTGTGTGTGTGTGTGTGTGTGTGTGTGTGTGTGTGTGTGTGTGTGTGTGTGTGTGTGTGTGTGTGTGCATGTGTTTGCATGATATGGCACACAAAATTCTGAGGAATATACAGAGAATTGGATCTCTCTGTGCATACCACAAAAGCAGGCAAGACCTCAGTCCTGAATGAAATCCTTCCTTCTCCAAAAATGATGACAGTAACAAAATAAAAAAAGATAATTGGCTTCAACAATGTGATAAATAGTTGGAGTCATTCTATGAGACCTTGGGAAAAAGTACTCAACAGTCCTACTTGCTTTGCCAAGGATAGTCTGTGCCTGTCTTTCCAATGCTTCTATATTCTGGCTAAAGCCCCTGATGCCCCCCATATTGCCTTTTTTTAGACAGAGTCCATTTGATGGACATCTCAGAGTAGCTAACATCCCAAATCCAAAATAAGATCAGGATTAGGTTAGTTCTGCTGGGTATATATTATTTCATCGAAGGTTCAACCTTGTGAGCCTCCATTCATTGAACAAAAACACAGAAAGCTCACTTCAACAAATGTTTGCATCAGTGAATGATTTACACAGGGAAAGGAATTACTTGACCAATATTGTGACCATAACACTCACCGCAGTATGTCAAACCCACCCAACTGGGGGGTTGCGCCCCCACCTCCTCTAACTATACATACCAACTCCAAGATCACACTCCATTGGGGAAAATGCCATATTTACAACTGTTGACCAAGTACTTCCTTTGCCTGTTTTTGTTCGATGACTGGTGGTTCTTGGAATTGAACCTTCAATGAAATAATATAGACCCGTCCTCCTTAGTGCCTGAAATCTAAACAACAAAATGACCAACACTGAGGCTATTCTGTATGGGTAATTGCAGAACTTGGTTTAAATATTCAGAAAACACTCCTCCATATCTGAGGTTTGCCCCTACCATGCTTTCAGTCTCAGTGTCAACTGTGTTGTGAATCCATGTTTGTTAAGAACAATATTACCTCTAGGCAGATCCCCAAGGATACACAAACAGAACTCAATTAGCTCCAAATCACACTAAAGAAAACCAGCTATTAGTTTACAGCCGATTAAAGCATGCTGTCTATACTCCTAAAATGCACATAAAGTTCTAGACGTATAGATGAAATCCCTGTTAACAAAAACTCCATTATTTTGGTACACTTTAACTACCCATCAAAAAATGTGAGCACCTATACCTCAAATGTAGTATACACCCAAAAGCTCCTTAATTTCGTAAGCAAATGTTCCCTGCAATACATTATTAAAAAAAAAATACTAGAGAGATAAATACTCTTCATCTGGTCCTTACAAATATCTTCCTCATGCACTGTTTCCCTGGTACCTCCTTCCCTGGATAAGGGAAAATCATAAACTATAAGGGAAAATCAAAAACTAGTGATCTGCACTATTAGAACTTCTAACCTGAAGATACCAATATCTGAAAATTCAAGGATTTCACACATGCAGATCTCATTAAATTCTATTATGAAGTTTCAAGATGTACTTATTACACCAGAGATCACGTAAACAGGAAGCTACATAAAAATGTATGCCCACTTAGATCGTTGTAATCAAACTGATGATACCCACCAGATCTAAATATGATGAGAAATTTAAACCACTCTGGTGGTCTACTGACATAAATAAATTCTACAGTAAATGAAAAAAAAAGCTTCTTAAAGTAAATAAGCAGACCTTTAGCACCCTCAAATCCATGACAGCATTAGAAAAGTGACTAAAAAATAAAAAAAAATCATTAGGAGTATTAAAGCAGCCCATGAACTGAGGTTAGTATCTGAAGTTAAAAACAACTACAAAGCTTTCTTTAGTTACATCATGAAAATAATAAATAAGACTCAACATTACACTTATTCAAGATGGCACTACCTTTTTTGATGTTGTAAATATTGCCAGTACACTAGCTAACAAGTTCAGTAACAGTTTTACCCCAGAAATGACTCTTCAAAGCACACTTATCCCTGAAGTCCCCAGACTCTCCAATCATCACCAAGGATCATGTGCTAAAGGTGCTACCAAAGAATAAAATACTTTCTTCATGGGACCTGGTAATATACCTGCTTTTTTAGTAAACAGTACCAAGCAAAACTCAGTGTGCTCACTACCTAAACAGTTCAAACTGTGCTTGTCCACTAGCTTCCTCCCTGACTTCTGCTGCACAACAGAGATAATGATGCCACTCCATAAGGGTGACTCCACCAAAGGCCCTTGGAAATACAGTCTCATCAGCCTGATGAGTCCCATATGTAAAATCATGGAGTGCATTATAACTAAACTGATTAAATGTGACATTAAAAATCTCATCAGGCTAGATCTATAATAGCTTGGTTTCATTAAGGGTAGATCTTCTCTAATGAATCTGGTTAACGTCTTTGAAAAAGTAATACAAGCTGCTGACAGCAGCCATGCTGTACACGTTTCACATCTTGACCTGATCATGGCCTTTAACACTGTATCCTATGCAAACCTATTTAATATGATAAATGCATTGTGAAGAAATCCCTATGTAGAAAGGGGCAGACCCCACACTGTGTGGGTAGCAGCTACCTCATCAGCAAGTAGGAAGGTAACCAGTGTGCTCCTCAGGGATCGATGCTGCCACTAATTTTGTTTGATAATTACTTTCCCAACCTCTAGACCACAAACCAAGACTTCTGGCTAACCAAGACTGCAAAAAACTGCAAACTAGGAGTTGCTGACAAGTCACTCTCTGACACCTAACACCTTCAACAAGAACTTATACTTGCAAATACCTGATGTGCTAAAACAGGATTAAATTAAATAGCAAAAAGTGCAATTCAGATACATTTGGTAAGCCATCCCTCCCCCAGTATATGACATGGACAATACCCCACTCCAAATTAAGACTGTTATTAGAGACTTTGCTACATGGGTTGATAATTCTCTACCCTTTGATCATCACATAAATACAATAGATATTAAGTCCTTCAACTTAGCAGACCTGATTGCCAAGGGGATATCTTCCAGATCCAGAGAGGTCATTGTTTTATTAGAGTCTGCATTGATTAGGCCAATTATTAAATCTAGTGCCCCCTTTGGGATGTACCTCACAAAATATATCCAACAACTAGAATGACTCCGCATTTTCTGAACTAAAAGCATCACTGGCAACTGAATGGTTGGATACGTGTTGCAGCTGAAATTTGTTTTCAAATTCCATCACTACTTAAAAAGTAATTTTATAATATATTCGTGTGGCCAGATTTGCAAGTCCCTTGACCCAGGATAAATTGGTACAGCTAATTTATCAAAGATCATATTGTGTGCTCATTGTTGTTTAAGCATTTTTTCAAATGGACAGAGTGACAGCTCTGAAATGATATTTCCCTGTTTGCAAACAGGAAAATAGAATTGCTGTTGGTTATTAGAGAAATAGAATTTGACCCGCTTTTCTTATAACATCAGATTGTTATTTCTTAGTGTTGTCATTTCCTTGACAGTACTTGGTGGCCCATATGGAGACTTAGAAAATACAGACACCACCTGGACCCTCCAATAAGGTAAGAAGATGATTTTCTTTAAAAGCAGAGGGGATTCTTCTGGTGACGCTGGTATAGTGTAATTGCTCTTCTTGAGTACACATCATGTTTTGCTCTGGCTGACAGAAATGTAGATGAGAAAAAAAATAGTAAAAAAGAGAAGAAAAAATGAGGTGATATTACATATGTACAGTAAGCCACATTAAGGCTAGATTAAAGGTACCAGATATGTGGCTACCAGGTATTAGCTAGCAGACTCAGTCAGCCAGTGTTCAAATGAGTATGTAAATTATGAATGTATGTATAAATCTAGTGAAACTACCGGTAGCAATACGGATGTCCTCGTACTGAACCATGTATGAATAAAGAGTGATTTGTGCTTTATGTAAGTTAAAATTTCCCTAGTTTTAAATAGCACATGCCTCAAATGACATGGTTATGCATTTTGAAAAGAACGGAATTTGCAGTGATAATTTATCTGCATCTCTGGAACAACCCTGCCGTTACTTAAATTTTGTACTCTTACCATTAGTAATGCTGAAAAGTGTATGCATATCTTAGCATGTCTTGGCTGTGAGATAGGTTCCCTTGCTTTCTCTTGTGTAAAAGTAGTATAAATGTATGTGCGTGTGTTTAAGGGTGATTGAGTTTGTGGGGAGGAGATTCTCCCTGCATTTTGGAAAACTGGCTAAGTCAAGAAATGTGCATATCTTAAGTTAAGGCACCAGAAGTAGAGTATAATAACATCAGAAAGCAAAGGAAGAAAGGTTCAGTAATCAAAGGCGTTCTATATCCAAAAACCAAAAGAAAAAGAACCAGAAACCAGTCCATCCCCAAAGACAATTAAAAATGTAAAAAAAATTAAAATTGTAAGCTTTAAGTACGGCTTCTTTCCAGGATTGATATGTGGCCAGGCTGTGGCCATATAATATATATATATCACACAGCCAAGGCCAACCAATTAAAAATAACCATTTAAAAAATAATCAATAAAATAAAAAACTTAAAAAATTTTTAAGTATATTAGGTATATTAGGTTTGACAGAAAGGCAACTGACAAATATTAGTGTATTGTATATTTTATATTGGCTTATTTTAAGCTACTGTATTTTTTTGTCAGCAAGGATTAATTATTTTTGATTGATATTTTGCATTTTTTATTTTTAAATGGTTGGTGGTTGGCTCTGTGATATATAGTGGATGGGATGGCCACACAGCACAAACACATTTGAAAAAAAATGCCTCGCCAGGCAGCTCATTTACACGATTTTTTACGATTTTAGGGATTATTTTTGTCTTTTCTTCTCGGACTGGTCTTTTCACTTTTTTATATTTGAACGTTGTTTTACTTTTTTTTGTTTTCTGTTTTTATTGGCTGAAGGGATACTGGAATACCACTCTCTAGCGTAACGATTTTTGAGTGGTGTAAGGCTTTGAGACACATCTGGTCCTCTAAGGCACCAGAAGTGTTATTCAGAAACTTCAAATTACTGAAAAGATTTCAAAAGTACAATTACAAAATAAAAATTAATATATTTAAGCATTGCTGTGTATCCAAAGACACAGAAATAATATATAAATTTTAAACAGATGCTAGACTGTCTTGTCATTGATGCAAGAATGTCATGTCACCGATAAAATTATGACTTATTTATTTATTTATTGCATTTGTTTACCAGGAAAGTCCACTGGACCTGAGATGAGCCCATTTTCAGTGGAGGTGAGGGGAGAAAAGCTCCACATTTAATTACATACAGAGAAATTATTGCACAAACAGTACAGAGTACATAAGACAGTAGAAGCATATTAACATAAGATAATGCTGATATAAAATAGCATTGATAATGACATTGGGCAGGATTCATGAAGCTTCCGTGTAAGAGTTACAAGGCTTACACGGAGGCTGCAGTTAAACGGTGTGATGTCAGCATGTCATGCATATGCATGAGGGCATGCTGAATCACACCTAAGGCTTACACGGTCCGTGGAAGACAGTAGGGGGTGTGTCCGTAGGCCGAGCCCTGCAAACGGACACGGCCCCAGAAGAGTAAAAGTCCCGAAAGTAAACCCCCATGACAGAGTCCGTGGAAATGTGAATAAACACAACACAACACATGCCCCCACAGACTATGAACATAAAATATATAAATGAACATGTTATAATTTTTTTAAATTGTAAAGATGTTTGCCCGTTTGCTGGGCGTGCCCGTAGCTTACCCACAGTTAGCAGTCAGTGGAAAAGCATATAAGAACTACATACGCAAAGTAAACCAAGAAGCAATAGCGTAGCGGTAGAGACGTCAGCTGAAGAGCAGGCAGTCATGGTTCGAGCCCCACCCAACATCAATTTTTATTTTTAGTGAAATAAGCATGAAACAAGTCCCTGACATATATGTACACATATAAAATTATATTTTATGTAAAATGTAATGAAATGGGCCATTAATCTTGAAGAAATGTGAGATAACAAAATAATAAAAAATGCCAGATGTGCCTATAGCTGAGCTACAGTTTAACAAGTTGAGTTCATCTGCCCATAGGTGAGCAGTGGTTTAGCAGGTGTAAAATGAGTGCCCGTAGGTGAGCAGTGGTTTAACAGGTGCAAAATGAGTGCCCGTAGGTGAGCAGTGGTTTAACAGGTGTAAAATGAGTGCCCGTAGGTGAGCAGTGGTTTAACACACTGAAACTGTATGCCCCTAGCTGAGCTGAGCGTAATATGCGTGCTGACAGCCAAATGAAGCGTAAACCAGAATAACCCGTTTGCGCGGAGCTGTGTGCCGCGCCAACAAGCTAACCGACAGGCAACGTTGAGCAAGCTGTAACAAAACTGCCTTTACACAGACACACCTCCTAGCCTGTGTAGACAGTCATAAAATATAAAAAGCAGTGGCCAGGTTAGAACCCAGGATACCATGCATCACAGTTAAGGTACTGAACCATTAAGCCATGACAGCTGCACCTAGAAATGCAGTAATAGCAAATATATAGGAATGAATAGAAACAGGAGCATGACAAAGCAGGTTTTGTGAAGCTGATACAATTCCAAAAATGGCCAATCACAGATAAGTGCGGGAAAAACGGCATATATAAGCCCCATAGGCGGGAATACACAGCATAACCGATTGTAGAACCAACTTGCAGCCAGAATGTCAGGTGTAGGTGAGGGTAGTTGCTTTCAAGCACAGAGGTGGGGCATTGAGGTGTCCAAATATATGGTTTGGCTCCTTGTCCACAATCATGAGGCCCAACTCATGCAGGGCCAGATCCTGTGGGGAGCATATAGGGCTGAGGCATGGGACCAGTTGGCTCATGATCTTACGAGTGCCACAGGGATACCAAGGACTGGTGAGCAGGTCCGTCACCACCATGCGGACCTGAAGAGACGGAAGCAGGACCAACTGAACCGTTGGATCCAGGAGGCCCAGCAAATTCCCAACGCCCCACTACTGAGTAAGTTACATCTAATTATTTATGTAAGAAATTAACCTAGCTGATATTATGGAGATGTGTATTCCAATATTACTTTATTTATATTACAGCTGCAGGTATCCGTTCTGCAAACCGTAGAACCTATGGCGATAGGCTGGTGTGGTTGCACCACCAGGCAGGTCAGTAATCCTCTCCTTGTAACTGTAAATAAATATAAAAGTATGACAGTTAGCAAAAGAGTGCAGTGTAGTCACTAAGTAATAAAATGTGCAAGTAACAGTGTAAGAGGGTTTGCAAGTATTGCTTGATTACAAAAGTGTGATGTAGTCTGTAATCCAAACAGAAACATGAAAAAGTCTGAAATAAAGTCTGAAATAAAGATGTCCCACCTGTAATATAATAGTACATAACCTGCAGCAGGCTGAAAAGTACAGCTGCAGAAGCTGAGTAAAACACATGTGTGAAATATATCCCTGTTGAAATACAGAAACATGACAGAAGTGAGACTGTTGGAAAGGATTGTAATAACTACAGGTAAAACATGTCAATAAAGCCTAGAATTAAGTACCATCCTGAATTTTAAAAATAAAACAAGTGAGAGAGTGTGAGAAAGAGTTATGAATCCACCAATAAAGTACTAATAACTCCTGAATAAAGTATACTGCAGTCAGTACAGAATGAAATGAATGTGACAAGTAGAACCAAACTGCAAAATGTGTTGAAAATGTTACTGCAGCTGGAATGTGTATCCCAAAATCTGGATATGTTGCTCTCAGTCTGCAATATGCAGATAGTATGGTTGTCTGAAATACCAAACATCCAGAGTTGTCTATAGCTATATAAAGCAAATGTAGCAGGATGATGTAGCTGAACAGAGCCAGATATGAATGTGTATGAATAAAAATGAAAATGTATATTGATGTAGCAGTAACATTCCTATCACCAACTTGAAGTAGTTATCACATAGGAAACTGTAGGTAGAACTGTAGTGTGTATATATCTGCAGCTATTAGAAATGTACAGCATATGTATTGGTATTTGAAGGTGTTAATTAAATTTTCTTCACCCTACCCTATAACCACATATAATCCATTCCACGTGAAATTGGTATGTGCAATCACAATTAACACCCTGGACATTTGTCCTGTTGGGTCATACATATTTGCATGTACGTTGATGCATCTGCCCTGTTCATACATCCAAACCTGATGGCCTGTTGCCATCAATCAACCCTGCATGTTGTTGAACTGTGTATTGCTGTTCAAAATATGCATGTGTTATGCTTGCTGTTCAATGGTTTGAATATCTGGGTGTTTGGTTAATGGGAATACTAATGCATGCTGTTACAACTAATTGTGAATGGTATTGTACGTTACTAACCCAAACTGTCATGACATAATGCAAAACATAGGACGACAGGGAAGGTGGGTTCCAGCGGACCCACCTCTCCCACCTCAGCTGGCAAGTGCACCTGGCAGTAGTGCCCAGTCTGGACCCTCCTCCAGTGGCCCTGTGCCACCTGCAGGTGGAAGCGCTGCAGGGAATGGGGCTTGTCCCCCCTCTGCAAGTGTGGCCGGAGGAGAACAACCACTCACCCTCCATAGTGTCCGGACTGTGGTGCGTAGGGAGATCCAGGAAGCTGTTCTTGGGCCCCTACGCCAGCTTGAGGCACAGGAGGCACAACTAATGAGCATGCCTTCTGCCCGGCCTACACAGCCCCCAGCACAGCCCCATCCTGGGCTGTGAAGGCACAGTGGCAACTGCCCATGGGTGGGGATATCAGTTCCACTGTTGCCATCTGTGGGCTCATGGGCTCTAGATATCCAAACATCCATCCCTGTCAATTGTGTAACCCCCCACATGTGTCATACACCACCACTGTATGCATCTTGTTTGTCTTGTCTGTTGACCTACCCAACCTACCTCCCCAGCTATACCGACTTCCTGTACCTGACATACCACTCTCACCTGAAAAAAAAAGGGCACTCTGTACCCACAAAAAAATTACGCCCCATACATAGCTGCCCATTTCGCACACATGTCTGCTGGACATGGAAACTGTCAATTACAATTGGCTGTACAACAAGTATTATTGTTGTCCTCACACCTCTCTCAGGGGTGGAAGGTTTCAAATGTCACACCAAATTACAAACATATGCACAGCTGTTGCTGATGAAGAAATGGGCAGCTATGGGCCTTACCTACATCCCTCCTGCAAAACCCGAGCTTGTTTCCCTACTGTCTTACCCTCTTTGTGACCCCTTTTTCACCACTTTCCTGTCTCCCCATTTTCATTTCTTTCAAAGAAAATAAGCGTGGGTATGCAAGAGTAAGCACTTTTAAGCGGTTATAGCGGGTGTGCGGAGCTGAATGCCAGTGCATGCGGGAGCTCCGCACAAACCAGCGCTAACCCGGTTACAACTGCTTAAAAGTGCCTTAGTCACTCTGAATGACAAGTCCTGTAGTCTGCTCAAAAGCAAAATAAAATCCTACTGTCAGTCCCGAACCCAGGACCTTGCAAACAGTAGTCTGCATGACTTACCACTAAGCTATGACTGTTATATAAGAACATTGTGCTACAATAAATATATCATGTAATAGTAGGAATGAATGTAAAGGGAATATAGGATGTGTAGTACACAAAGCATGTCATGTATATTTACTGTCAAATGTAGTGGATATCTAGAATAGTAGTGTGTGAACAGAAACAGCCATGCTAGTTGGTAGCTAGTAGGTAATAATGTCACTGTAGCACCTTGCAAGTCACACACATACTCACAGCAGGATAATCACTGCCCATACTTCACAACCTCTTACAGGAACACATCCGGACTAAGTAATAAAAAATGTGGAGCAAAGGGCCAAAAACAGGGACACATTCCAAATAATGCTACAACAAACTTAGACAGTTCAGAGAGTAACAGGTTCTGCATTTTGTTGGATGTTTGGAAGGTTATGAAGTCTGAAACTTAAATGTTTGTCACTATAGTCTGACTTGAGCCAACAGTGATTTGCCAGAAAAAGCTGTTTATAAGATATTGACCAAAATATGCGGCAAAAATGAGGACAACCTGCAAATATCTGTACACTTGAGAGGTCTGACACTGCCATATTTGAATAGTTAAGAGCCTAGACATAGCAACAGTGACTGAGTTACAGGGATGCCCCACAGACTCCCTGTGAAATGTACAAACAATAGGCAGAAAGGTGTTACAACACATGCAATGGTAACTATGAAGTACTGAAAGTATGCACCACTTGCACGGCAGAAATAGTGTAGTAATACATATGCTCATGCTATCCCACAATCACAACTGCAGAATACCAAACAATTTAATGGTTGTACCCCACTGATATGTACCATTCCATGAGGCAGATAAAAGATGCACCTGAGAGTCTCTGGGGCTTGCTCAGCAGCATACTCAAATACCCTAATAGATGTCAAGGCCCACACCATG
>NC_056734.1:907997669-908032669 GCF_019279795.1 Protopterus annectens
CTTTATGGAAGTATGCTCTGTCTTGCAGTAGCTTCCATCTTTTGTTATACAATCTGTCTATGGCTGGGGTCCACCAGACAGGATGCTGTCCCTTTGTGGAGAGTGTATTGGCCTTATATGGGATTGCATGATCCATGCATTCTCGGAGATGTCCGTAGAAATCATTTGTGAAGGGGTCAGCATTGTGGGTTGTGTCTTCCACTGGCCCAGTGGGCTTAAAGGATACCATGTCAGTGTTACGAAGTGCAATGTTTGCATTTGAAATGTTATTCACTGTAGTCGTTTGTGCTGGTGGTGGAGGTGGAATATGTATATCCAGGGCAATTAGTTTGTGGTCATCTCACAGTAGTTGATGATGTACCCCATACAGTTCCTCAATACAAACCACCAGAGTGAGGAGGTGCTTTGGACCTGAATCAGTGTCCTGACTGCTGGGGTTTGGTAGTATGTCATATGGAGTGTGCCAGGTACTGTTGCACAGTTGTTGGCTGAGCACTGATACCTGGCCATTTACATGTGTATCCACCAATAGACAGACAGATGCTATATATGTGAGATATGTTGTATCACAACAGTCGAGTAGCATGTGTAGTATGTGTGCAAAATTCTGCTGACATATTTTGCTGATATCATGTTATTTCCTTTTTCAGGACCATGGCTCACCAGCGCAATCCAGTGTACTCTGCAGCTGAGGATGAGGAGATACACCAGAGCCTGGTGTGGGATTATGTAATACTCTTTTCCCACACCAGCCAGAATCAGCAGGAGAGGGCTGCACTGTGGTAAGACCTGGTCCATCAGGTAAATGACATAGGCATGCATAATAGGACATATGAGCAGGTATGACATCACTGCAGTGATTTAATCAGAAATGTCTGTCAGCGTGCATCGGATATCCACAGGCAACAGGTTGCCACAGGTGGTGGGGTGGCTACACATCCCCCACTCACCAGACTGGAGGGACTACTCATAAGTGTTGTGGCCCCAGCCTGCCAACAACAACAACAGCAGCAGACCTGCATTATGATGGAGGCTGAAGCCACGCAGCAGCAAGACTACGAGTGTGCAGGTAATATGCCATATGTATAGTTGACTGTTGTGTACACTGGTAGTTAATGCATGTGTGAGGTGTGTCCTTGGTTTGTAGCTGTCATCATAGTATTTAATGTGCAAGTGTGATATTCTCAATATCAGCAGCTGACCTGTGAAAGGCGACTGTTGTACTACTGACCTGTATCATACTCAGTAACAATGGCACAGTTGTGCCCACTGACATTAATTTCATCACTTCTGCAGGTCCCTCCGGTGTAACAGCAATGCAGCCTATCCATGCTGGTGAGTGTGTATTAACAATACCTTTAATAGTCTTGATAGTAATAGTAATAATAATATTAGGCTCACTGGGTAGTGCACTGATTATGCATGCAGGCGTGTCTGTGTCTGTGTGTTGATATCTCGCATACTGAGAAGTGTGCAAGTGTGCAACTGTGTGCAACTGTGTGCATGTGTGCATGTGTGCATGTGTGCACGTGTGCATGTGTGCATGTGTGCATGTGTGCACCTGTGCACCTGTGCATGTGTGCACCTGTGCACCTGTGCATGTGGGCATATGTGCATGTGTGCATGTGTGCATCACTGGTAACATTGTGTAGACATTGTGAACTGTGTTTCTTGTTTCCCTCCCACAGGTTCTGATGCTGCTCTGGTGTCATGCAGCAGGGAACCTGAATCAGGTGCCACGGGTACTGATAATGATGACATCTGTGTAATGGCACAGGAAGGTATGCCAGGGTCCGTCATTGGTCAGCCAATTGACAGTACACAGCTGTCAACCCCATCAATGCGCACAGTTATCCTGCCAATACACCCTTTGTCACCAATGTCCCTAGGTGATGGACAGGATACAGTGGGCATTGACCAGGGTAATGTGGTATCTGTGGCACATGCTTCCCCACACAGCAGCCATGGGCATGGCCCTGAGATGGTACCACACAGACACATGTCCAGGGGTTCTCGTGGGAGAATCCGTGGGCGTACTGCCCCTGTCAGATGTGCCCACAGAGGTCTTACAACCTCAGCTATGTTTCGGGCTGTCATGCAGGCACAGTCACGTATGGAACAGTACACCAGACAGGGTCTGAGGGAGCTGACAGCATGTCGCACAGCCATGACTGACAGTATGCGTGACATTGCGGCTGCCATCCGTAATTTCACTGATGTCATAGACAGACGTTGTGCGGACATATTAGACCGGTTACACAACTACATGTCCATGACCCAGGGCAATGGTGGATGGTTGAGGCGTCGACATGGGCGTATGCCAGCAACAGCAGCAGCTGGCAGTCATTGTGGATGACAACAGGGCCGCGGCCGCCCCCATAGTGCCAGCAGCAGCCCCAGCAATGCTGGGTCTGTGCTGTCATCAGACCGCCCCAGGAGACCAGGTGCACATGGCTTTGGACAGGCCCGACAGGAATCTGTATCCAGTAAAAAAACACCTGCTTCTGATGACAGTACCCAGTCTGGATTGGTACCGGATATGGTCCGTAGCATCCCTGCAAGGCACAGGTACCGTGTCCATGGCCAGAGACACTGATCTGTATGACCTGGCAGGTACAGTCTGTGGCTGTCCACAAACACCAGTATATGGCAGCCATGATGTGGAACTGTGTGCATCCATACACACATGCGAATTGACAACACCTAGGGCTACCGCATACATGCACACACTGCATCAACATTGCCCCACTTTCTACTGCTGTCCCTCACCAACACACATACACATACATGTCAATTGGTGGTATCAGTGGCAGACTCAGGCATACTAAGTTCACACCCTGTGCATATGATGAAACTGTGCCACCCCCTGCAATTTGTAACATCAGTGCAGGTACAGGTTAACATGTTGCTGATGCACAGGGTGACTACATAGACGTGTAGTAATAGTATCATGTTGTTAACAGTACTGTATGCTGATATAATTGTGGGTATATCCCAGCATGCCTGATGCAGTAAGGGTATGATTGTCTTGTACTGTTGTCTACACCTATGGCAAGTACCATAGTGTATCATCTGCACATGTTGGCATACTGGTGGTAAGGATGTCAACAGAAGGCTACATACATAGATAGCACAAGGGAAAAGGTAATGAAAGTATTGATACACAATGATGGACATGTAAACTGCAAGTGGCATGTTGCCCACACTGGACTCTGCAATGTGGATGTTTGAGGATGTTGATATGTGTGCAGTACTACACGACTGGTATAGGACACACAGGAGCACCCTAGCACTGCAAGCTCACATCTCATACCATGCTAGACAGCCCCAACACACAAAACTAACTGTCACAAGAGGGAGATTCCCCATAAATGTCAGGGATACTGTGATGGCAGGCCAGGTAGCATACATCCTACTAAGTATGGAACCACTGAGTGAAGGCTCAGTGTCTGTTATTTGACATGTGTATTACTGCAGGTATGAGAACCTGGGTTTCCATCCAGTTATTGTACATCCTGACGGTACATGGTCTGTACACTTGTGTGCGCTGAGACTGGACCCTAGCCATCTGACCTGTGTATTTCCATGTACATGTGTATAGTGCCTGCATATTTGCACTGTTAACTACTGGAAGTGGTACAGCTTGTTTGTTGTACAATGGACTACATGCAGCCCTGCTTACTGTAGCTTTGTTTGCATGCATGTTTGCTTGCAGTTAGCCTGGAACACTGGTCCCACCTGCAATGCAGAGTTACAGAGCTTCTGTGGACTCCTAGTGACATCTGCATAGCTTACTATATGTATGTCCATGTCTCACTTGACAGAACGTCACTGTTTGTCCTGTTCACATGTACGTTGCCTGTGACACATTGCATATGACTTACCTGGCATTTGTCCATGTGAGCAGTCATATATGCCAGTGCTAACTAATCACAGGCACTACACCCTCACATACTCACCTTCTGTTGAACCACCTGCTTCACAAGGGACGGCTTGCACCTGTCACCCCTGGGCTTTCGGATATTGGCAAAGGCTCTTGCTACCCCTACAGTGCCTCTTTTAGGCAAGGCTCAAAAGACAAACCCACCTCCATAGGTATCACAAGGGATAAGAAACTAAGAGTAATGCTACTCAACGTCAGAAGTCTAAACCTCAAGATGCACGCACTCAAAACTCTCCTTAGCATGGAGAACATCGATATCTGTGCAGTAACAGAAACCTGGTTTAGGGCTCCCGAGAACACCCCAGCACTACCAGGTTATACCTCATACCATGCTTTTCGGCCCCAAAACTTGGACCGAACCACAAAAGGAGAGGGAGTATCGATATTCATCAAAGATACCCACACCTCCAGGTTGGTGGCAAAGCACAAAGCATCAGAGACTATCCATGTGCAACTAACAGTGGGTAAAACTGCCTTCCAGTTTATAGCCTGCTACAGACCACCCTCCCAAACCCAGGAACCCCACTCGGCCTTCCTGAGAACACTGGAAAATATGAAGGTCTCTCCAAACACCATTATATTGGGCAACTTCAACTACCCAAACATAGACTGGGAGCATTACTCTAGCTCCAACACCCTAGCCCAAAGGTTCCTAGAATTTATAAACTCAAATGCTATGGAACAACTTGTTACCACTCCCATAAGAGGGGAAAACATAGTGGACCTGATCATCACCAACATAGGGACTCTATGCTCCAGACCAGAAGTGTATCCCTCACTGGTAAGATCAGACCATAAACTAATCTCACTGGATATTCACATCCCGACCCCACCCCCTGCCCAGAAAACCACAGTGAAAAACTTCTCCGAAGCAAATTTCACACTCCTCAAAACTGAGGTGGAATCCTTCAAAGCCCCTGGGACTGTGGAAAATATGGCCCAGACCGCAGAATCCTTTATAAATGCATTCTATGAACACCTTCAGGAATGCATGGATCATGCGATCCCAAATAAAACCAAGACCCGATCCTCCAAAGGCAGACATCCTGTCTGGTGGACCCCAGCCATAAACAAACTATACAATAGAAGGAGGAAGCAACTAAATGATAGAGCAAAATCCCAAAAAGGGAAGGCATTACTGATCAGTATTAACAAAAAACTACGGACACTCATAAAATTGTCTAAGGCCAGCTTTGAGAGAAAAATTGCACAGGACAATAAGGATAGTCAGAAGGCTTTCTATAGTTATGTTAGGAACCTGGGTGGTAATTCCCAGATATGCCCAGAATTAGTCAAAAATGACAAAAAATACACCGAACCCACAGACATTGCCAACATCCTAGCTGACAGGTTCATCGCAAACTTCTCCCCCCCTCCACACCAAAAGGGCAAATATCTATCCCAGCAGAGTGCTGCCCCCCTGACATCTCAGATGCTCAGGTAAGAGCCGCCCTCTCCAAAGCAAAAAACACAGCATCAATGGGACCAGACGGTGTCCCAGGCTGTGTCCTACATGAACTCCAAGAAGGGCTAAACCCATACATAAAACTACTGTTCAATCTCAGCCTTACTACAGGATATGTGCCCAAAGAGTGGCATACAGCAACAGTGGTCCCTCTCCATAAAGTTGGTACCTCAATGGATCCTGGAAACTATCACCCCATAAGCCTGACTAGCTTGGTCTGCAAAGCTATGGAAAGGATCATCATGGACCTCATAAATAAAGATATTGGGGACCTACAGACACTGGATCCTACCCAGTTTGGCTTTGTTAAGGGCAGATCCTGCCTCTTAAACCTGGTTGATTTCTTTGAAACAGTCACCAAGGCCATTGACGAGGGGAAGGTGATCCACACAGCCTACCTGGACCTCGTAAAAGCCTTCGATACAATACCCCACTCGGGCATTATAGATAAGCTCACCAGCTTAAATATAAACCCCTATGTCACTAGATGGATTTCAAACTGGCTCAAGGACAGAACCCACATGGTTAGAATTGCTGGAGCCATGTCAGACTCCAAACCAGTTACAAGTGGTGTCCCACAAGGCTCAGTCCTGGGACCTCTCTTGTTCGGTATATATTTCTCGGAGGTACAGGCCAACACGGAAGGACTGTGGCTGACCAAGTTCGCAGATGACTACAAACTGGGCACCATAATCGACTCTCCAGCTGACACAAGCATCCTCCAAAGGGCCTCATAGAAACAGACAACTGGTGCCAGAGCCATGGCCTCAAGCTAAATGCCAAAAACTGTATAGTCATTCCCTTTGGCAAAAACAAAGTGCCCACAAATTACCACATAGGTGGTAATCCATTAAGTACAGAAGAAGTAATTAGGGACCTGGGGACCCAAGTTGATAGCAATCTCTCATTTGACAACCACGTGGCCAAAGTGGTTAGAAAAACATTTTATATAGCCCACCTAATCATGAAGGGATTCACATCTAGATCAGGGGAGGTCATTGTGCCTCTTTACTCATCCCTCATCAGGCCCATAATTGAGTACAATGCCCCTTTTGGGATGTACCTTACCAGACACCTGCAGCAACTGGAAAGACCCCAAAAGTACCTCACCAAGAGGATCAAAGGGCTCAAACAGATGCCATATGCTGCCCGGTTAAAGAAACTCCAGCTCTGCTCAGTGGCATACTGCCTGTTCAGAGGCGATCTGTGCCTGACGTATAAAGCCATGTCCAACCCGGAATTAATGGACATGCTGCACCTCAGAAAATCCAAATCCCATCGAGCTACACGCTCGAGAGACTTGAACCTCAGCACTGAAATAAATAGGACATGCTGGAGGGACAGATTCATAACCCAGATCATTCAGTACAGCTTGTCCTATGTATGTCAGTGCTGGGGTTCAGGTCTCTCATGTGCATAGCTCACTGCCATTCAGATTATACAAGGTGAAGCATGTTCATTGATTCCAGCTTGGACATGGCTTTATACATCAGGCACAGCTTGCATCTGGGTGGGCAGTATGGCAGTGTGAGGAGCTGCAGTTTGTTTAATCAGGCAACACATGGCATCTGTTCAAGCTCTTTGATACTCCTGGTGAGGTACTTTTGGGGACTTTACAGTTGATGGAGGTGTCTGCTGAGGTACATCCCACAGGGGCTATTGTAGTCAATTGTAACACTGATGAAGGATGACTGCAGAGCCACAATGACCTCCCCTTATCTAGATCTGACAACCTTCATGATTAGGTGGGTATATGGTATGTTTCTGTAACCACTACAGCCACATGCTTGTCCAATGCAGGATATCTATCAACTTGTGTCCCCAGGTCTCTCATTACATGTTAAGTACTTAATGGGTTAACACCTATGTGGTAATTGGTGGGCACTTACTGTATATCCACAGGGGTTGACTATACACTTTTCTGCATTAGCTTGCTAACATGACTATGGCACCAGTTGTCTGTTTCTATGTGTCCCTTTTGATGTCTGACCATGTCAGTTCTGTCCTTGGTCTGGTTTGCAACCCCTCTACTGACATAGGGGTTTATATTTAAGCTGGTGAGCTTATCTATAATGAACACGTGGGGTATTTTATGGAAGCCTTTACAAGGTCCAGCTACACTGTGTGGACCACATTGCCCTCATCAATGACCTTAATGACTGTTTCAAATGAGTCAAACATGTTTAAGGGACAGGATCTGCACTTAAGAAAGCCACACTGGGTAGGGTCCGGTGTCAGTAGGTCCCCAATATCTTTATCTCTGCGGTACATGCTGATCCTTTCCATAGCTGTGCAGAACAAGCTTGTCAGAATTCTGGGGTGGTAGTTTGCAGTATCCATTCAGGCAACACCTTTGTTGAGAAGGACCACTGTTGTTGTACACTGCTCTTTGGGTACATATCCTGTGGTAAGGCTGACATTGAGCAGTAGTGTGATTTGGCATTCCATTCTTCTTGGAGTCCATGTTGGACTCAGCCCAGGACACCATCTCATACCATTGCTGCTGTGTGTTTTGCTTTGTAGATGCTGGCTGTTACCTCAGCATCTGCAATGTCAGGGGGCCAGCAGTCTGCTGGGATAGATATTTTGCATTCTGGGGGGGGGGGTTGCACTGCACCTGTCAGGTTGGATGTTGGCAATATGTGTGTGTGTGTTTGGTATGTTGTTTGTAATATTTGAGTGATTCAGCACATATCTGTGAATTCTCAACAAGGTTCCTACCATCAGTTAAGAAAGCCTTGTGATTATCCTTAGTGTCCTGTACAATTTGTATCTTCATAGGTTCATAGGTTCATACTAGGCTATCCACCCTAGGGCATTTATAAGCCAAGCTTTCGCCACCCCTTGCTCTGTGAATATTATGGCCATTTATGATTTACTTTACTGTGCCTCTGTCTGGACGTGACAGAGTGAAGACCCCCAGTGTACATCTACGATCATCCATCCACTTGGCAAGATTCCTGTTGAAGAGTGTCAGTGAGGGGCTCTGCCTAACATGGAGTGGGATTCTGTTCCAGGGTGTAGGGAGCCTCTGGGTTATGTATCTGTCCCTCCAGCACATCCTATTTCATTATGTGTTGAGGTTGACATCTCTCACTCTCACAGCTCTGATGGCTTTGGGTTTTCTGGGGTGGAGCATGTCCATTACTCCTGTGTTGGACATGGCCTTGTACAACAGGCATACAACACCTCTGTGTAGGCAGTATGTGACTGCATTCAGCTGGGGTGTCTACAGGCAGGCAGCATATGACATATATTTGAGACCCTTTATCCTCTTGGTGAGGTACCTTTGAGGTCTTTCTAACTGCTGCAGGTGTCAGGTAAGGTACATCCCATATGAGGCATTGTACTAGATTATGGGTTTGATAAGAGAACAGTATAGGGGCACAATGACCTCTGTTGACGTAGATGTGAATCCTTTCATGATATGGTGTCCAATATAGACAGTCTTCCTAGCCACGTTGACAATGTGAGTGTCACATAACAGGTTACTGTCCACATGTGTCCCTAGGTCCCTGATTACTCCTTCCATACATAATGGTTTACCACCTATGTGGTAATTTGTGAGTACCTTGTTTGGTATTTGGTGGGACATTCATACTGTCCAGTGTCTTCAGGATGGCTGGGTGGGGTTCCTGTGTGTGAGAGTGTGGTCTGTAGCATGCTACAGTCTGTACAGCAGTTTTGCCTATGGTTAGTTGCACATGGGTGGTCTCCGATGCTTCGTGCATTGTCAGTTACCTGGATGTATGGGTGTCTGTGCTGAATATGGATACTCCCCCTCCTTTTATGTTTTGGTCCAGGTTTTGGGGCCATAACGCATGATATGAGGTATAACCTGGTAGTGCTGGTGTGCTGTCAGGAGGCTTGCTGCAGGTTTCTGTCACTGCACGGACATCAATGTTCTCCATACTGGGGAGGGCCTCGGGAGCATGCATTTTGAGGTTTACACGTCTGGCATTGGTCAGCATTACCCTTATGTCTCTTTCCACGTATGTTTTCTAGGGTGGTGGGTTAGTCTTTTCAGCCTTGCATATGAAAGGCTCTATGCAGGTGGCAAAAGCCTTATCCAATATCCAGACGCCCAGGGGTAACAGGTGCAAGCCATCCCTGGAACAGCAGCGTGGCTTGTCAAGCATGACATCCCAAGCAGACAGACATTGGATCCCCTTGGAATGACACCAGTAATTGTGCCACTTGTTAAAGCTGATCATTCTGTGTTTGTACTGTGGCATCATTCTTGGTGAGGGTAGGATGCTGAAAATGGTCAGTGTCATACCGGCCTGGACTACATAATCGGAGAGCTCATCTATGTCTCTTTTCATGTACTCCAGGGAATTACATCTCCGGTCATTCATGCCAGCATGGACAATGACTGCATCATATTTCTACTTGCTTTGGGGTGACCTGCGTACTTGTGTTATGTGGCGTATTGTAGCAGCCTACAGGCAGCTTACTGTGCCCTTTCCCTTGTTCAGTCTGGTGAGCAGGACAGCAGTGTGTCTGTCTATGGAGTCACCTATTACAACTGTATCAGGCATGTTGTTTCTCCTTCTGGCCTGTGACTGTTTGGCACACCAGCTTTGTGTACTATGTGTTGCATGTGCTATGTTTGGAGGTTGTGGTTGCTTGGGTGTCTGCTTTGGAGGCCTCTGTTGGTGTGGTGTGTTTGTAATTAGGGCCTCCGGGAATGTTTTTCTGTGTTTATGTCTTTGGTTTGCAGTTGTGATAGGTCTATGTGGGACTGGGTTTGAGGCGTGTGTGGTTACCTTCTCCTCCTGACTAGTTTTGACAGTACTGAGTTGAGGGAGCTCAGCCTCCAGTTTGGATAAATGGTTGCATCTCTCACATATATTTGTATTTCTTGGGGGGAGTTCAGGGTTGTCTGTGTACTTGGGGCAGGTGTAACATTGCCTCACGATTCACAGATTCAACTTGTTGTAGCTGGCCTTAGTGGATTGTATGTGTGGACATATTTTATTGCCATACTACTGATCAGTGATTACTTCCCTTTTTATGTTTGCTCTATCATGTAGTAGCTTCCTCATTCTCTTGCATGGTTTGGTAATGGCTGGAGTCCACCATGCCAGATGCCTGCATGTATGGCATTGTGTCTTGGTTTTATTTGGGATTGCATAATCCAAGCATTCCTGGCAGTGTTCATGGAATGCCTGTATAACAGGTTCTGAGGTGTGGCCCATATTTTGCACCTGCACAGGGCCTTTAATGGATTCCACATCAGTTTGGAGGAGTGCAACTTTTGCTTTACACATGTTTTTCACTGTGGTTTTCTGGCCAGGGACTGTGGTCAGGATGTGTATATCCAGTGTGATTACTCTATGGTATGGTCTTACCAGTGAGGGATACACTTCTCATCTTGCCATCCAGTACCCATGTTGCTGATTATCACATCCAGTATGCTTACCCCTCTTGTGGGAGAGGTACGTTGTTCCTGGGCATCTTGGTTTATGGATTCTAGGAACTTTTGTCCTACAGTGTTGGAGCTAGTATAATGCTCCCAGTCTATGTCTGGGGATTTTCAGTCACACAATATAATGTGGTTTGGAGGGCTTGATATATTCATGTATTCCAACATAGGCCAGGTGCAGTTCCTGGTGTTAGGATGGTAGTCTGTAGCAGGCTATAAACTGGGAGGCAGTTTTAGCCACTGTTACTTGACCATGGCTAGTCCATGCTGCTTCTTGTTGTGGTACCAACATGGGGGTGTGGTTATCCTTGACAATTATTGCTAGTCACCCTCCTTTTGTAGCTTGTTCCATGTTTTGAGGCTGTACAGCACAGTATGAGGTGTAACCTGGTAGTGTTACGGTGCTGTTGTGAGCCTTGACCCAGTTTTCTATTACAGGACAGATATCAACATTCTCCATACTGGGGGAGTTTAGACTGCATGCATCTTGCTGTTTAGACTTCTGGCATTGGGTAGCATTACATCTAGGTTCTTATCCCTTGTGATACCTATGGAGGTGGGTTTGTGTTTTGTGCCTTACCTATTCAGGGCACGCTGTGGGTAACAGCAGCCTTTGCCAGTATCCATAAGGCCTGGACTGATAGGTGCACGCCACCCCTAGCAGGTGGAGCATCATGTCATGCTCAGCATGTCATCCCAGGCTGCCACACATTAGATCCCCTTTGACTAACTGCAATACTTCAGCCAATTATTGCAATTGATCATCTCATCGTCATATTGTGCCATCATGCTTGCTGAGGGTAGGATGTTAGTCAGGGTCATCAAGTGTGCATATACTACATGGTGTTACATTGCTTAACACATGGCATTCATGCCTCAGGTAGTGCTGCAGGGTTGCCTCTGTCAGATGCACATACTACACTCCCTGTACATGTTTGAGAGCAGGTTATGTCATTTTAGGCATCCCTGTTATTATATGAGTGAGTCAGAGAGGGGTATCATTCCCAGGGTTCCTACTGAGCCAGTGTATGTGCTATGTGTTGCCTCTTTGCCAAGGCCAGGGCATACTGGGCATGCCTCCTTCTGCCTACTGGGGCAGGCTCAGGTTGTTCCTCCTCCGAGTCACACTTTGCCTGTGATGGCCTTGGCAATGGTGGGGGGCTGTTTGGCCCGACCCTATGCTGGTCCTGCTGCAGTTGTTTTCGCAAGATCATATTATGT
Source organism: Protopterus annectens (assembly GCF_019279795.1). Lineage (NCBI taxonomy): Eukaryota > Metazoa > Chordata > Ceratodontiformes > Protopteridae > Protopterus > Protopterus annectens. The sequence goes on from NC_056734.1 coordinate 908,009,727, forward strand.
ACCATAGCACATACCGTGACAATTTGGGTACATGTAGTTGGTGAGTACTGCAAGGATCCACCAGATGTGTCCAGACACCAGAACCGTGACTTGAGCAGCCCAAACACATGCTCTATTACATTACGTGTTTGTGCGTGTGCCTCATTATGGCGTTCCTGTTCAGGTGTGTGTGTGTGTTTCTGATGGGTGTCATCAGCCACGACTCTAGTGCATAACCTGCATCCCCCACTAGGTGTCCATGTGGGATGTCCCCATTGGCAAATGTCTGGTACAGCTGTGTCAAATGCCAGATATGGGAATCATGGTAGCTCCCAGGGCAGCCAGCACACACATTCATTATTATGCCCTGGGCATCACACATGACCTGGCAGTTGATGGAGGGGAAGCCCTTTCAGTTTATGTAGGCCCTACCCCACTCACCGGCTGGTGCTTTGATGCATATGTGCGTGCAGTCTATTGCACCCACTACCTCAGGGTATTCCGCTATTTGCTGGAAGAGACACATATTGCTGGCCAATACCTCACGGGCATTGGGGAAATATACATGATCACCGACATGTGCTGACATGGCATCCAGGAACTGGTGCAGTACCCTGGAGGCTGATGCCTGTGATATCCCCATCATATCGCCAGTTGGTCTCTGGAAGGTACCTGTTGCTAGTATTCTTAGGCCAACACATACCTTGGTTTCCACCGGGACGGGTTCCCCTCTGTTGGTTCTGTGTGTGAGGCGTGGTCTGCACAGCTCAACAATTTGCTGCAGGAGGTCTCTGTCCACTCTATAGCGCTCTACTATCTCCAGCTCATGTAACCCGTGGTAGGTGACCCTGGGCCTGTACACTCTTCTCCGTCTCCTCACTGTGGGTTGTCTGGCACCATTTGCATTGTCACCACCCTCAGCAAGTAGCCTATGTCTCCTTATGACAGCTATGGCAACCCCTAGCATTTCTGCTCTGAGTTCAGCTTTTTCAGTTTTCATTTCTAATAGCTTACTCCTGTCTTGCAGTGTCTCTTGAGAGAAACATCCTGCACTGCTGTTTGCAGAGTATTAAGAACTTGGCTGAGCTACTATTCTGCCTGTGTAATTATCTGCTTCTAATTGTTTTCACCTGCTAGCTCCAGCAGTATTCCCTGCTAGCTTCCTACTAATTCTGTTGCTTCCTTTTTCCTTTATGTTTCCTCAGGGGGAAGCAACGTGCATACCAGCAGACACACACTCACAGTGGCTTACATGCGCGCACACAGGCTTACACGGTTCAGAATCTGCTTATTTGGGTTAAAACATGCGCACACCAGCACAAACAGTCTTACTGGTCTGCAAACAGGCTCCCACATGCTCAGTCTGCCTTACATGCGCGCACACTGCCCTACTCGCGCCTCATGGCGCGCACACGTGCACATGCACGCCCAGCAAGAAACTTTGGTGTAAGCAACAGTGTACACCTTCCATTTCTTGACTTTCCCATGCTTATCTTGTGGCACTCCTCTTTCCATGATATGTGTCTGACATCTGTCATGTAACACTGAACTCCAATGAACTGCATTTCTTTCTGCCATTCCCCCCTGTAATGTCACCTATCTCCTACTCTATTCCACCCCCTTATGTATCTCTTACACTATTCAGAATGTGCTCATTTGCTATGTGACAGTGGAATTCAGTATCCTAACACTCATTTCCATCAGATTGCCTACTAATGCTTAGTTACATGTCTTAGACTCAGCTTCCCCCCTTAGCAACTACTAAACGGTGGCCATGTTGTTTTTGTTCTGCTGGTCCCTGCATTGTAAATCCATGTATTGCATAAAACCCACATTTGTGGGTTTATAACCTTCATTTTTATGTTTTATACAGCGCAGCCCATTTTATTTTTTTTTATTTCTTATATTTGCATCGGGGTACCTTGCCAATGGCCACATATTTGGCCATTGGCATGCTGCCTGACACATATGCACCCTTTATTTGAGCCGACATGGCTCCATTGTGTTTTTTGCAGAAACGTACTCAGTTGTCAACTGAGTACATTTCTGCAGCTAAAACGGCTCTTACACGGGCTGCTTTGGGCTTCCTGGATCGCTAATCTACCTCATTTGCATGCCTTTCGGCTGCAAGTGAGGTGATTAGCATATCCACGCCCACTCCATGTAAGAGACGTTTTAGCTGGTCTCTTACACGGAATTTAGGGCTGTTCCTGGATCGCGAAGGCTGCATGGAGTCTTACAATACTCTTAGACTCCGTGCAAGCCTTCGTGAATCCTGCCCATTGTATAAATTTGGTAACAACAGTAAGGTATTGTCTACTGTCAATGATTATTTTAAAATCATGCTTAAAGTTTTGGTATAAGCCACATACTGTGGACTAAAAGATCAATGCAACATGTGAAATAATTATTCCTCTGGGTTATACGATGGTTTACATTTGTGTATTATTAAGAGTTTTGCTTTGATTGTAAAAGTTGTATGTATGCTAAGTGAATAGCAAAATAATTTACAATTATGGTTTCCTAATGTATTCAGTATATGTCCATTAACCTCTGTGAGAAAATTATAAGACAAACTATGTTGGCAGTCCTGCTTCTTGAAGGTATACACCTGACCATCACTATAGCAGGTAAAACTAAACAGTCAATGGGAAATAGTAATATATGAAACTTAATGATAGTGTCTTATTATAAAAAAATATGCATTTGATTAACTACAAGGTGTTTTATAAGATTACTGTGAAAGGCAAAAGACTACTCTGTATTATGTTCCTTACCAAATGTTTATTCTTAACAGGACTACACAAGGTCAGAAAAATGTTCCGAGAAGCTAAGAATGTACACATTTATAAATCATGCTCAAGTATTTAAACATTTCAGTAATTCTAATACATATTATGTTTATCCCGCAATGACTATTGATATTTTCAGTTACTTATTGGCTATATCCATAGACAGAGAACTTTATCTGCAGTGATGGACAGGGTATAAATTGTAGTTGCATTGCACTCAGTTTGCATGTAATATGGATTGCAATTACTGTTAATAATATCGATTGGGAAAAAAATCACTGTTCCGCAAAGAAAACAAACAAAAAAAACTGAGAAGACAACATAAAGTGGGGGGCTTTGCCCCCCCCCCGATGTGGGCAGCTGTGCTCTTACTTAAATATACCAACTCCGAGATTACACCACAGTGGAGGCAATGGCAAACTCCCAAAAATGGCCCAGCAATTTTTTTTCCCAGGGGAAAAAAAAATCACTGTTCCGTGTCTTTGCTATTTTGTTTGTTCGACGTTTTGGGTTCGATCAAAGAGCATTCGGTCTTATCAGCTTTTGATAAGCTGATATAGACCCCTGATGTACTGCGAAAGCGTGGGAACACAAGTCCCTTACGCATCTGCAGTATATCAGAAAAAGCCCCAGGATAGCTGAAAAATGTGTAAGGGCATCACGGAGGCATTATACAAAGACATTTTTTAAGAAAAGTAAGTATTTTTTTCTTAAATAATGTCCTTGTATAATAGCAATAACCCACATCTGGGTGTGGGCAATGCTGGACTTACCCATGTTTGTCTTTGTTTAGCCACTTGGGATTTGCCCTCGTTGTCAAACCACACCAACCATGGGTAAATCCAGCATTACCCACAGCTAGACGTGGGTTATTGCTTAATTACATCATGGATATGTTTCCATTTCCTAGCTGACAGTATCCCTGTGAATAATCTATTATTGTAAATAGCATTTTTTTGGTTTACCAGTATGCTTTGTTAGTAAAGCAGCCTTTTTTTCAGTAAAACATGTAAAAAAGCAATAAGTCTACTGAAGACAATATGCAATGAGTAAGTAAATAAAAAGATTCATGCACACTGTTTAAATCAGTGCTGAAAGTCTGAATGAATGCAAATAACTGTAAATTACTCTCCTGACATTAGAAATTCATCGAGTCATGTTTAATTGTTTCCTAAGTATAATGACAGATAATCCTAAGTATAATGACAGATAATCATCAGCTTCAGGTAAGCTAAAAAGCATGCGTTATATTCTTTCTGAACATTTTCTAAAAAAATAAATAAATAAATAAAAATAACCCAACATTTACATTTCTTACTTTATAGTAGTAGCCATATTTGCTTCTGAGGAGATATTGACAGTTCCAGATTGAATTTGATTTGACTTGCTCATGTGCAGAAATCAATGTCCAGGGGATGGGGGAAAAAAAAGACTAGTAGATTTTTTCATTTTCTAGCATGTGAAATTCCTGTCAGCATTTGTGTTCCTCAGACATGCATCGAGCCTACAGCTCTGGAGGAGAAGGAGCTGTTTACCTGCCTGACAGATGTACTCCACAGCTATGTTGTTCCTGTTGCTTGAGAGGTTCTTCTGTCAATTCATTTGCCTTCATTTCTCGATAGTCTAAGAAAACTGGTTGTGACAAGTCATCATTCTACTCTTTGCTATAAGATTCTAAGTGTCTATGTGTGTTTAAGACCTTCATTTCCTGAAAGAACCAGTAGACTGATCGTGGCAGTGACTGTCCTATATAATGCCCTGTTTAAAACTACGTGGCTTGATCAACAAGAAATACTAATAAATACAATCCCTGCTTATACATAAAAGGTAATTGTGCCCTGCATTTGCTAAATCCACGATGTACCAGTGTTTTAAAAGGGAATGCTAAACTCTGCATAACACTTGCTATGACCTTGTTAAATGCAAAACAAAAGGACTCTTGTGGATATCATTCAATAGTCCAGTTTATAGCAACTACAACAAGCTTAATTTCAGACTACCTAAATCCTTGTTGTCAGTAACATTTCATTGTGTGCATAAAAAGTGTGCCACCATATCACTGCATATCCATATACCCCTTCAAATAAACTGGCAAATAACCTGAGCATCACAACGGTTATAACAGCAACCATCATGACACAGAATTAACAAATGACCTAGTCTTCATCCGCAAGTGAACGCTTTTGCTGGCCCTGCATTCCCAGCTGGTAATAAACTGATAAGCATAGAGTTTTGTTTGTTGCTTGCCTGATTACTTCCATGTACTGCTAAATGTAACATAAAGTCAGCCTTCAGATCCAGTACATTTCAAGTGTTAAGCATGAAAACAAATGTTCCTAAACTCAGATATGCAAAAAAATATATCCCTTTTGCAAATCTTATATTTCAGAAAATTCCAGCACACTTATAGATGTGTTTTTTTTTACCTTATCGCCCACCTGAACATGAAAAACTGACTTGGTCTCCACACCTGTTTCAAACTTAATAACTATGTAAAGCTGTGCTGCCAACTCAAGAGCTTAGTGCCCACTGAGTGTTATGACAGTTCTGTTTGCCTTAATCAGAGACTTAAAAAATGTATGCAGGGGCACAGGAAAATAATTTTCTTGGGTGGCGAAAGCCAGGGTACCCTTTTTGACTAAGCTTATATAGGCCAAAAGGCCAATAGCCTAGTACCTACCTATGAACCTATGAACCTATGTCATGTAATTTGTGCTATAATGCAATAATATGTCCATCACACAATAATAAGCAATTTATTATTATCTGAATAACTGGTCATAATAAATATGTCTTTTAGAGTTAAACAAAAAACATAGAGGGAAGAACATTTGTAGTGGAAATGTGTTTTCATATGCCATCATTACATAAAAAGTAAGTTTATAATATATTCGAGTGGTCAGAGTTGCATGTCCCGTGACACAGGATAAGTTGGTACAGCTAGTTTATCAAGGATTGTGTTGTGCACTCATTATTTCTTACAGATTTGTAAACTCAGTCTGAATTCTTTATAACAATTGCAGTCATATCATTTTTGATTGTCATTGCTTCAGATAGCAGATAGGCTAGAAAGCCTCTGTTTGTGACAGTACAAATTCCAAGAACAAGAGACTATTAGATCTAGAGAAAATAATGTGTAGTGACACCTGATGTTTTAAAAGCAGAGTGTCAAAGATACAGCTTTCAGAACACTTTTTAGGTATTTTTGCAGCAATGCATAGCTTAAGTTGTGTACATTTGACCCACTGTACTTTGCCTACACTTGTCTGTTTCATTTTTGTGTAAATTCACTATTTCAGCTTCTGGAGCATCCCACTCTCAGTTTTGCCAGGTTGTACCATCCATAGTGTGATGTCATCATACAGATCCCTTCCCTGTCATTGGTTATTTAAATATGACTTTGCTTCAGTTTCCCATGATTGTTTTTATTCCCAGTGGAAAATACAACAATGCTGCTTTGGTACTTAAAAGGTTAGCCTGCAAAAAATATTTCTCAAATTCAATTACATCAGAATTCCTTCATGTCGCTCTTTCGAGTGAAGAAAAAAAACTTAAACTCCTAAATACCACATTGTAGCTTTTTTCCGATCACTCCCTTGCCGTAGCCCATAACAACTTTGCTCGAGTCAAGCTTAAAATGAGGGTTGAAAGACCCTAAATCCAGAACAAGTTTTAAAGATTAATTTAATTATTTTAAAAAGTCATTGGAAGAAAAGGGTTTCAATGAACAAGCATTTTCTAAAAAACAATGAGAAGTATAAAACCTTAATGTCTGCCCTTTCTGACTGTAATCTTCATTGATTTACTAGGCAGATATGTAACTAGAGCAGGGAGATGTGGTGGTCAGCTGCAAGCTGTCAGGGGATGCAGGTGTTGATGGTGTACAGGTGCTTTACGGTCATATCTGAAGCATTATATGTGATTATTTAACTGTAGCAGGCTGTTTACTGCTTGTTGCATTGCTAGTAAACAACCTGCTAAAGTTTAATCGGAGATGATTTTGCCATCAACTTTAGATTTTCCCAAATTATGTGAGTCAGTAGCTTTTTTGTTTACTTAAGTGTGAGTGAGAGGTGGGAGTTGCTCCTTAAATCTGAAATGAGGGCACTTGGGAGTGTAGTACCAGCATACCAGGATTCTGCCAATCTCCTTACTACTTCTTCAACAGATGACAAACATTCAGCCTTCAAAGACCAAATTCACTCCCTCTGAAAAGATACCAAGAAGCCACATGAATGCCCCCCTTCCCCACAGGAACCAGGTGACCAAATGCAAAATATGAAATGCCAAATATGTTGGTAGTGAGGAATAATGAACATCTTTGTTGGATATCCTAACTGACCATGATTTCTATATCTCTCTCAACTGTACCTGAATTTTTATGCTCAGAATTTTGCTCTTCCCCTCCTAATCTGTCCTAAAGCTGATGATTTGGGGAAAAAAAGAGGATGGATTGCACTTAATAAATAATGGCAATAATTAGAACCATAGATGTCTCTTAATTCAGAAAATTTATGTTAATTCATGTTCTCGTATTCTGAAAAAACATCTCCAGTTATAGTACTAAGATTTTAAAAATGCCTTGGATAATTTTTGGATTTGTCCCTGTTTCTGGAGTTAGGAGGTTGAAGATTATCCTCATTGCTGCACCAGCTCAGCTGTATGCTCATTCACATGGTCCAACGCCATGCTGGGATATCCTATCTGACCTTGATTTCTATATCTCTTTCAACTGTACCTGTTTTTTTTTGGCTCAGAATTTTGCTCTGCCCCTGCTAATGCATCCTAAAACTGATGATTTAGGAAGAAAAGGTGATGGATTTCACTTAACAAATAATGGCAATAATTAGATGTATAGACTTATCTTGCTTCAGAAAATGTATATTAATTCATGTTTTTGTATTCTCACAACATCTCCTGTTATAGTACTAATATTTTAAAAGTGTCTGGGATAATTTTTTATTTGCACCTGTTTCTGGAGTTAGGAGGTTGAAGGTTATGTTGGTTGCTGCACCAGCTCGGCTGTGTGCTCATTCACATGGTCCAACCCCATGCCGGCAGATTGTGAGCTGTGTAGCACCCTGTACATGGGAGTCTAGAGGCTGTAGGAATTTCACAAGGAGCTAGTTATTACTTCTGAGTGTAATAATTAATGCCGTGAGCTGCTTTCAATCTGAAGGACAGAAAATTACTTAAACTCAATTTATGGCATTTGTAGCACTGCAAGGTGAAATTTCTGAAAAGCAAGCCTGCCAAATTCTCCTGAGCTTATTCTTGTAAGAGATATTTCTAATATTTGATATGTTCCTTTTTTACATGGATTGGATTTGCAGAAATTCAGATTACTGAGATGTCTCTTCTGTCTCAAAGAGTATGAAACTTTTGTAACTGGAAAAACTGGAGTGGATGCTTTTAAACATTTCTCTTTTTCCTCTCTTGCAGGTATTTTCCACTGATTGTGTTGAATCCTGAAGCCCGGGTAAGACTTATGCTGCACAGGATAAAGCAATTTCATATATCTGTTTCAATCAGCTCTTGTTCAAATGTCTATCGCTAGTCTTTTTGTTTTTGTTTGTTTGTGGTGAAATGGCTCCAGTGGGTACTCATAGCAGTATGGACAGAAGTGCATATCCTGATGGATGGAGAATAAGCATGCTACAGCCAGTGTTAAAGAGCAAAGCGGGCATTTACAGCAGTGGGCAGTACAGAGGTTTCAAACTCTTGTCATATTGTATGAAAGTGCAGGAGAAGGTGATTTTATAAATAAATACACAAAGTAAAAGAAAGCAAGATGAGAGATGAGCGGTTTGTATTCCGAGCAGGATGCAATGTAACTTACCCAATGTAAGCTAGGGATGAGTAAAGAGTCCAACTGAACATTCCTAGACTTGGAGAAAACATACAACAAGGTCTCAAGAAAGCTGATCTGAACAATCCTGCAATTGTACAAAGTCCCACTGTTTCAGTGGGGGCTTGTTAGTAACAGCAAGCCTAAATCTGAGCATTAGCAATTGAAAAGGACTAGGTTTCCCTTGGAAAGTCTTACTTCAAGAAGAGAGTTAGGTGCTGATTGCAAACCTGAATATGAGGTACCACTGTCAGAACATACCATACATCCTTTGGAGGTGGAGAGTGTTACAGAGAAAGATTTTATTTATGTATTTATTTGTTTATTATTTGTCGATTGGGATAGAGCACTGTTCCCAGGGTCTGTTTCCAAGCTTATCATAGGAAAAGTAACTAAAAAGTAATAATAGGCAGAGTAGTAGCTTACATTACAAATCAAGAATACAAATATGGGGGGGGGGGTAGCCAAGATGGCAGTCTGACAGCAGCAGAAAGCCAAAGCTCTTCTTAGATTTTAATATCCTGACTGGAAATATACTTTAATTTTTAGAAAAATTTAACTAAAGTATACTAACAGTTAGATTAACATAGACTCTTTATTATTTTCTAAAAATTAATACATAGTCAAGAGAATTTTTAATTATTCCTTTCAAGACGTTTTCCACTGGAGATCTCGAAGAACCCACACCGGGAGAGTGTCAAACAAGAATGCAATAAACAACTGAAACTTCTAAATGGAATAGTAAAAAAAAACAATCTGAACAGATTCTTGCCTTAGACGAAACAGTAACTGACCTAAATACTAGAGTGACAGAGAATGAACATCACAATGAATTTCTTCTGAAACAAAACACCAGTCTGATTGAGAAACTGGAAGACCTTGAAAGTAGATCAAGGAGGAATAACATAAGAATATATGGAATTCCTCATAAAGAAGAGGGTGCTAACATGATTCATTCCTCAATAAGTGGTTTTCATCAGCACTAAACATGCTTGAATCCCTCTCTTTTGGAATTGAGAGGGCTCATCAGTCCCTGGCAAATCCAGCTTCATCTCTGAGTTCATCTAACCTATAATACTTAGATTTCTTTCCTCGCAAGACAAGGACTTAGTGCTGGAATCAGCATGGACTAACTCCCATATAAAGATGGGTGAAAAAGTTATTTGTTTTGTCAATGACTACACCTCTATAGTCATATCCAGAAGAAAGGAGTGTGTTCCTCTAATTAAGTCCATGAAAAAAGCAAATATTAAAGCTCAAATTCTTTTTCCTACAAAAATATAAATCACCTTGCCAGAAGAAGTGAAGATCTTTGATTCCCTACAAGAAGCAGTAGAATGTATCCAAAAGAAGAAAATACTGTTGGTCATAGAAGAAATGGAATGGTCATCCCAGAGTTTGAAGATACTGACAACAAAAAATGAATGGTCTGTGAAGGAAGGAGCAAACAAAACTAAGAAATGAAAGGACAAATGAATAAATTCCGTCTAATTTTAAATGCTTTGTTTTATGAAACATAATATATTTGATTCTAGAAAGTCTCTATGCTCTAAGGTAATGTGAATCATGTTTATTATTAACTTTCTCTTTTCCTTTCTATATCTATTTATTCTAATTACATATAATACTAAGTACTTAAATAACATTCTCTCTCTCTTTTTCTTCCTTCCTCATATTCTTTTTTGTTACCAATGTTCCTTTTTCTCTTTTCCCCATTATAAGTACTTTACATACTTTTCCCTTTTAAATAACTACAAATGATGTATGTCTTCTAATTCTTCAGTAATAGTATAATTTGACTTAATACCAAAGTGCATTTTTTCCAGTGGGTCAGTGGTGGCGTAACAAGGTGTTTTTGATTAGTGTTTCTAACTAGATGTTTTAGACTCTTTGTTTAGATACATTTAAACATTAATAGTAATGTCTTTCAACTTTTCCCGGTTAGGGGTTGTCACAGTGGAACTCCAGTCCACTAATGATTGGCAGTGGATTTTTACAGTGCTGAGTTGCCAGCCTGACGCCCAACCTTCGAGGAAGGCACACCCATTCATGCACGCACCTACTTGCATGTCTTTAACTGTCACTCGACCATGGGGAGGACATGCAGACTCCATACAGAAAGCGCTCCAGCCGAGAATTGAATGGGAGAACCTCTTGCTATAGTTCTCTCATTCGATTCTTTGCTGGAGCATCTTCTGTGTGAGTTTAAACATTAATACAGTACATTAATGGTGTTGTTTTATAGATAGCTAAATATATTTTATATATATATATATATATATATATATATATATATATATATATATATATATATATATATATATATATATATATATATATATATATTAGGTTCCCTTTTTTCTCTTTCTCTGGCCTGGTTAACTGGTGGGTAAATGATTGAAATGTTATAATATGATTTCTGATTTGAGGCAGCTGTTGTTACTTTTAAATAGCTGTTTTTACATGAAAGGGTTATTTTTTTTCATGATGTTGATGTTTCGTGAGGTAACTGGTGGTCTGTGTGACTTTTCTCATTGTGGAGATTCATGACATGCACTGACAAGGCAGCTTGAGTGTTTTGTTTTTTTTGTTTGTTTTTTTTTTTTTTTGCTTTCTGTAAACTCTAAAAGCATCAAGATCTGAATTTCCTGCCGAAAATGCTTTTATCTTCACTAGAGACAACTTCTGTTGTGTATGAGCCTATTTAGATACTTTTTACAAGTTTATGAAGCTGCAGCTTGAGGAAACAATAGTGATTACATCATTTGACCTTTTGAACTTGTTAAATGGTTGTATTAGAATTCTTTTCTCTTGAAATTCTGTTATCCTTCACTAGATACTTTAATTAGTTCTGATAAAAGTGTTTAACTCCTTTGAAAATGCCGATGTTCTCTTATAGATGCATACATTCTGCAGATTCAGACACTATTAGTAACTAAATGACATCAAGTGAACTAGAAGTTGCATTAGAAAACTCATTATGCATATTAACATCAGACATGTTATATAACTAAGCCTTTAGTAAATAAACAGAGGGTTGTGAGGCCCCCTTATTTTTTTTTCTCTCTCTCTCTCACTCTCCCCCTTCCTGATGAAAGATGTCAACATAGATATTGTTAATACATATGAGTAATATCTGTATAATTGCAGAATATAATAGTTATGTTGTAATAAGTGTTTATATATATATATATATATATATATATATATATATATATATATATATATATATATATATGTATATATATATATATATATATATATATATATGTATATATATATATATATATATATATATATATATATATATATATATATATATATATATATTCAACAGATCCTTACATGAAAAATGTTAGATAGATGACTGACAAAATGGTTAAATTATCTGATGTTTCTTGAAAAGTCTTGGAAATAATGACAATCTTCTTAACATTCAGTTTCTAATGTTTATACATACTTTGATCTGATGTGTATTTCTGGCATATCTGTGTATTAGAGGTGCTATTATCATATGTGACATTCATATAGCTTCAGATATATTGGACACTCTCATTCTAATGTATATTTGATGGATTCAGATTTCTTTAGTTGCTTTTATAATGCTTTTCTTTTTTGTTTTTATACTATATTCTAAGCAGAGATGGATAATTTGTGTCATTTGGTATTGGAGAGGTGGTGGATGGATGGTTTAGTTAAGTTTTTAACTAAACCAAGAACTTTATGTTTCATGTATGTGTCTGTAAATAGGTTTGGGTTTTTGAAAGTAGTGTTTAATATACGTTATACATCCATGATAAGTAAGTGTTCAGTAGATTTCAAGTCAACACTAAAGAAAAGTTTTTCAGTTAGTAATAACATACACATTATAGTCAATGGCTTATAGATGTTTATCATTAAATATTAATGGTTTGAACAATAATGTCAAAAGAGCTGGTTTGCTTAACTATATCAAAATGCATGAAGCACAGATCATCTTTTTTACAGAAAACCCATCTATTAAAAAAGATCTACAAAAATGCTCATTAAGTGGCTATACCATTCTGGCTGATTCATGTTTTAAGACTAAGAGAAGGGCACTCTTATTTTTATGGAAAAATACTTATACTATGACAAGAATTATAGATACACTTTCAGATAAAGATGGGATGCTAAGCATGGTTATTTTGGAAATCAATAGGAAGTATTATACTTTGATTAATACATACTTGATATCAGGACTGAGTACTAAATATGTTGACAAATATCTGGATCTGATTACTTTAAATGCAAAACAGGAAATTATAGCAACAGGTGATTTTAACTGCCTATTATCAGGCAATGATACTTCTAAAAATGGTAAAATAAAACTAACATCTCAAGCCAAGAAGTTAAATGACTTTACAAACCAGATGGACCTTAAAGATATACATGGTCTAAGAGAACATTATTCCTTATTCTATACTCACTATTCATATCGGTTGGTACACAAACAAACATTGATAAGATCTTTGTATCTTATAATATATACTCTAATATAAGTGACATATCTATAATGACATGTTCACTTTCGGACCATAATGCTATACACTTTACATTAACTACACATACAGATGATTTAAGATTTCTACAGAGAATTTCTGCTTACATAACTAAGTTAAATGACTTTAGGAAATGGATAATGAAAGAAATAGACATGTTTATGGAAACAAATGATAATGGTGAAGTGACTGATACTATATTATAGGACACATTTAAAGTTTAAGTATACGGTAGAGTAAAATCTTGGTACCTTAAAAAAAGGAGAGAGTGGGACAAAGAACTTTTAGACTTACAAAAAAAGCATAGACAAGATAAAAATGGATACAAAATTACTAAGTTGAATCAAAAATACTTAGAAATTCTGAATCATAAGGTAGCCATAAACCTGGAAGATTTGAAATTACAATCTTCTGCTGTAAATCCCAAATATCTACATAAATTAGTGGTAAGATCCAAAAAAATAAAAAATAAAAATCCTATTAATGAGATTAAATATAAATGTGAAGGTTCAATTAAGAGTACATCAACCTTAATGGGCATATTAGAAGTGTTCAAAAACTACTATAAAGATATAAATATATAGATAGACACACCATGTTTGGAGACAGATAATGTAATAAATACTTTTATTCAAGAAAATATAACTACTATGGTGTCAGTGCAACAAAATAACATATTAAATAAACAAATAACACTAACAGAGGTGAAAGAGCAAATAAAAAATGTAAAATATACTAAATCTCCAGTACTGGATGAAATAATTCCTGAACTATATAAGATTTTTCCTGAATATATAATAAAGAAAATGATTAGTGCCTTTACTATGGTTAAGCAAAAATGTATATCACCCCCATTGTGGAAATACTCAATTATCTCCCCCATATTAAAACAAGGTAAGGACCTCAAATCTTCTGATTCATATAGGCCAATTTTGTTACTAAGCACTGATTATAAATTTTCATGACAATATTCGCTAATAGGATAAAGAAAATATTGCCTAATCTAATACATAATGATCAGACAGGGTTCATTCTTCATAGAAAAGTGCAAGATAACATTATTAAATTACTATCATTAATAGACCTGGCATGCTTCTTTTTCTTTCTTCTTTTGGTTTTTTCCTGGTTAGGGGTCGCAACAGCAGATTCTCTTTCTGCTCATGATTGGCAGTGGAGTTTTACAGTGTCGAGTTGCCAGCCTGGCATCCAACCTTCCACAGAAGGCACACACATGCACACACTCACACCTACGGCCAATTTAGAGTGTCCAATTCACCTACTGCATGTCTTTGGGATGTGGGAGGAAACCGAAGCACCCGGAGGAAACCCACGCGACCACAGGGAGGACATGCAGACTCCACACAGAAGGTACCTGAGCTGAGAATCAAACCAGATAACCTCTTGCTGTGAGGTGGCAATGCTAACTGCTGCACCACTGTGGCGACCCTATTAATAGACCTAGCATGCAAATACAAAAAACAACTAACTACTATCAGCCTAGACATAGAAAAGGCTTTTGATTCTATTAGTTGGTCTTATCTACAAAGAATTCTGATTGTTTTTGAATTCTCCTCAGATTTTGTCAACTTATTAATGAAAATTTATAGTGGGGCAGAAACTTATGTGAAAATCAGATCACGTCTATCCTCACCACTAGAAGTCCTCAATGGAACTAGACAAGGTTGTCTTTTGTCACCATTATTGTTTGCTCTTTCATTGGAACCTTTTGCTACATATATCAGATGCAAGCAAAATATAAAAGGCTTTCAAATTAATAAGTACTATTGTCCTAAGATACAGTTATTTGCTGAAGATATGTTGTTAATGTTGGGTGATATTGATTGTTCTTTGCATGATGTTATAAATACCTTAAGCAAGTTTGAAAGAATTTCAGGGCTTAAATTTAATCATAATAAATCAAAAACATTGCTAATTAACAAAGAGATCAACAACAACCTAAGAGAGAATAGCCTGTTTAATTGGGAGAATGCTGTATTAGAATATTTGGGTGTCAGTATAAAGAGTTCATGGAATTAGTCTGTTAAACTAAACCACAATAATTTAATAACCACCATTTATGAACTAATCAAAAGATGGAATAAAATGTTCTTCACAATGGAGGATAGGCTCTCTTTTATTAAAATGATACTTTTACCTAAAAGTTTGTTTTATATACAGTCATTGATACTACCCCCTCACAAAAACGTATTAAAAAAATTAGATTCCATGCTACTTAAATTTTATGGTTCCCCTTAACACCTAGGATTGCATATAAATGGCACATTAGAGCTTGGAACAGTAATGGGATAGCATTCCCTAGCTAAGATCTTTATTCCAAATCAGTTATAATTAATGTAATATTACATTGGATCATACCTTCCTATATATCTGTCTGTAAACCAATACATGAGATTCACATAACTGATGTCATAACTGTAGAAAATCAGTTTAAGAAACAATATGGAATAAGTAGAGTTCATTGACTTTTATATGAATTTTGTTTATTTAATAATAAGTTTGATCATTTTCTTATGGCATTAATCAAATATTTAATAATTTTAAAAATATAATTGATTATAATTACATTAAACAATTTCTATTTCTTATATTCCCTATAGCATACTCCCCTGATTGCCTAGATTCTTTCAACATTAATGCGATGCAAAAATTAAAGGAAAATAATTTGATATTCTGGAATCAGTTTATTGAAAATAAGAGTATTAAACCACTAAACTCTCTTCTATGTAGTTTTGATAATAGCCAAGACAGTCAATTGTTTATACACTCATTATGGCAGTTTATAGAAAAAAAATGAGAGTATCAATCAACCTAGAGACTGAATCTATACCTAGTTTGAGTCAACTTTTTATTAGGTGCCTTGAAAAGACAGAAAATCAAAAAATAAGTATCTCACCTGTCTATAAGATACTAAGAGAAGACACTCTAAAGTTTGACTCAGATTTTTGGAATTACTATGTAAAGATTATTGGAGAACAGATATCTGATGAATCCAAAAAATTGTTATTGAAATCTACATATGATACCTCTTCTTCATTATACTGGCGATTGCATACATGGAAATTTATGAACAGGAGTTTCTATACTAAACATAAAATAAATCTTATACTCAAAAACAGTGAAAGTAAATGTTGGAAATGTGATAAATTACTAGAGGCCAACTGGGTTCATGTTCATTGAATGTAGAAATGTTGTTCAACACCGGAAAGACTTCAGATATTTTGTAAATGCTTTATGGTCTGATAACTGTGGTATTTTTAACTCACTAATCCTATTCAGTGTTCCTATACCTAATGTAATAACTAAAGTTCAGATTCAGTTTCTCTGGTCAATTCTTGCAATTGCCAGAAAAGTTATTACTTTGAACTGAAAAAGTAAACACGATTTGATGGCTAAAGATTTTATTAATTTAGAAAAAGTTGTTTGTAAAAAAGAACTGCAAACCATTTGTTATAGAACTCATAACATTACTCATACAAAATAGCATGGCAAAAATGGAAATCCTTTTGAACAAATACTGATAACTTCTCATGGATAAAATGACTGTTTATCATGGATGAATGTAAATATTGTAAATAGTTTTGTTATTGTTTTATTGTATTTGTTATATGTACATTTGCGTATGTTTATAAGGAAAACAAAAATAAAAATGTTTTTGAAAAAATGAGTACAGATATAATATTAAGTTGCAGCACTGTAGAATTCTGTATTACATAGTGGGAGACTATCTATTACAATATCCAGCATGTAAAAACAATATAACAACACAAGAGAGGTCTGTCAAGTAGAAATCTATCTAATATCAAGGTATATACTGTTCTATTTACAGTGTTATTGTACTTAACTTTGGGCAACAGTGCCAGAATGATAAGGTAGATGGTTGGGTGACAGGTAAAACAGTGAACAAAGTACAAGAGAGGTGAGTGGATACTGCCATGGTGGGTAAGTAGTGGTGAGTATGAAAGGAAGATAGTGTAAAGGAGGGTACAGGATAAAAAGATGAGAAGAAGAGGGCTTAATCTAGCATGGATGTCTTACTGTTAAATTATGAGGTGAATGTGTGGAGATAGGTCAGATTAAGCATAGAGGAATTAAAGTAATTCCTTGTGAATAATAATATCTACAAATAGCTGTTATGTGTAAACATTTCTATAGCTGAGTCTAAAACTAGTTAGGGAGCTGATGGCTCTTAGGTTTGCATGATTGCATGATTCCCATGTATGAGGTGCCATTACTGAAAAGTTGTGGTCACTGGAGTGAAGTATTTTTGAGAGAATGGGTCCTTGACTTAGGCTTGGAAGGAATAAATGGCTATGTGAATAGCAGGGGTGAGGACCAATCCATGTAGAACTCCTTTTGCAAGAGGGGCATTGAAAATGGATGGGTTCCCTGTTTGTACTTTAGTGTGTTTAGTTATAAGTAAATTGGAGAACCTGGGGAAGTGGTCTTTCCTTATTCCTGAACTATGGAGGGGGGTTAAGGAGTAATGGTCTACCAAATCAAGGGTTTTGGTGGGTCTATAAAGACTGTATTTATAAGACAGCCTTTGTCCATGCTCCTTAAAATATCATCTGTTAGTGTGTAAACGGTTGAGATGGTCTTAGTACTCACATCCTACAGAACTTGATGGAGTTAGCCAAGGAGGCTTCTGATACTCAAGAACAGAGATAATCCATATACTGGGATTATCCGTATACTGGGACAAAGAGTTGTTGTACAGAGAATGCAGACCTGCATGAGGGCTAGTGGGATAAATGATACTGACAGGCTCTTGTAGCCAAAGCCACTGATTTTCTTTGATTCCTTTATGGTATTACTTTTCATTTTTAATATTTTTTTTTCTTTTGTGTGCATGTTTTCATACTACCTAAATTGACTGTGCTTACTGATAAAGAATACATATTTTTTAAAAAGCAATGTTTCTTAATAAGCTGCATGTCTCCTTTAGATGGCTTTGATATATTTCTCATCGCTATGTGTTTTTTACAGTATGGATGCTGTATGGGCGCACCACGAATACATAATGTACACTAGGTTGTGCCTGATATATAAACTGTGTCTGCACTTCGCCATACATTGCAGACCCATAACATTATTACATAATTACTGCAAACATATGTACACGCAGTGCATCTGAGCTTCACACCATCTTATGATGCCAGTTTAGATAAGCTTAACCCATCCGACCCATATGTCATGAGATTTTGGTTGTTGGAGTGGGGTAAAATGTCATTCAAATGAATGAGTTTCTCCTGATATTCTGTTTCTGCAGCTCTCCATCTGAACAGAAAATATTTGTGGTTTTACAGATTTCCACTGAAATATTTCTGCATATCTTTTGCATATATGTTACAGGCTCACAAACATGGCACTTAACATTGTATACACAGCCTTTTTAAAAATTTTCTGCAAATTAAAATCTCATAGATTCATAGGTATATACTAGGCTAATGATGACCAGGGCATTTATAAGCCTAGTCATACAAGTCAACTCAATTGTATCCCTTTGTATCAGAGGCATTTATTAGGAGGGGATATATTAAGAAGTTTCTAAAGATTATGTGGGGCATTGTGTTAGTCTGGACATAGTTACTGTCTACCTCTATCTATCAGACACATGGGGGCCAGACCCAGGGTGAGTTTCTGATTTTCCATCCTTTGTCAAGGTTACACTTAAATAGGGTTAGGGAGAGACTGTGTTTCACATGGATGGGGAGCCTGTTCCAGGAGTGTGGGGATCCTTTGAGACACATATCTGTCACCAGCATGTCCTACTAATGTCGCAAGCAAAATTTCAGTCCTTGGATCTATAGGTTCTGATGTTGTTCATTTTGCAGATGTAGAGAAGGTCTATCAGACCTGGATTTGAGAATGCCTTTAATGCCAAGCACAGATTGCCTCTCAGTAGCCTGTAGGAGACAGAGCACAGAGACAGAGCTTTAAGGCAATCAGTTTAGGACCATGTGTTTATACACTGGATTTTCCTGTTAAGGAACCTTTGTGGGTGTTCCAACTATTGCATATGTCTGGTCAGGCACATGCCCTGGGAGGCATTATACTCAATGATGTGTCTGATAAAGGCTGAATAAAGTGCCACTGTGACTTCCTTCAACCTGAATACCATGCCCTTACTTATGAGTTTAGTAACATAGAATGATGTTCTTACTACCTTGGCCACATGTTGGTCAAAGGCCAGATTATTGTCTATGTATGTTTCCAGATCCTTGACTACTGGGTCGACTTTTAGGGGTATCTTATCGATGGAGTAATTAATCTTAGAGGCTATTTTCCCCAAAAGCACTATAATGCATTTCTTAGCATTGGGTTTTATTCCATGACTTTGGCACCAGTCATTTCACTACGTTAGACCTTCTTGTATGATGTTTGTTTCATGGGAAGAATCTATGGTAGCTGACAATTTACAGTCCTCTGTGAACTTCATCACCCAAAGGCCTTTGACATTAGCTTTTTCCTCCGAGAAGTAGATGCCCAATAAGAGTAGTCACAGCACAGACCCCTGAGGGACCTTACTGGTGACCAATCTCATAGTGGAGGTGGTCTCAACAGTTCTGACTTCCTGAGTCTTGTCTGTAAGACAGATGGCAATCCAGTGAGTTATGTAGGGGTTTGCACTAAATTTGGTGAGTTTGTCAGCTATACCTATGTGGGCTACTGCATCAAGTTCAGGTATACAGTATGCACCATTTTCCCCTCATGTATTGCCTTGGTGACCTTTTCAAAGAAGTCTACCAGGTTTAGTAGGCATGATCTTCCTTTGGCAATGCCAGACTGGTTTGAAGGTTGCCTATGCCTTTTTTGATCATTTCTGTGGTAATTTGTTCCATGGCTTTACATATCAGACTAGTCAGACTAATGGGTCTGTAGGTTCCTGGCTCAGTTGATGGTCCATACTTGTGAAGACAGTTAACCATCGCAGTCCTCCATTCTCTGGTTACAAGGCCTGCTTTGAAGCTTTTGACATCATAGTTAAAATGTGAATTAAGCATTCCAGATAGGTCATGTTTCAAGGGATATTGTTGGGTCTCACTGAGGCTGTGTTAGTGAGTGATGCCAGGACCTGCTCCTTGCTAATAGTTTGGGAGGTTATGCTAATAGGTATTTGATGGGGGACATAGGGGGGAGTGGGGGGGGGTGAAGCATGAGCTGAATTTGTCAGCCAGCAGGTTTGCCATGTAACTCTGCTTAATGAAGGTGGAACCACTGGCCATCAATTCAGCACACTAATGTGTGCTGCCTTTGAGATTACATACATAGCTGTGGAAGGCTTTGTGGTTTCCTTTAGCCTGTGAAACTATCTTGTCCTCATAATTGGCCTTATTAGACTTGATTAATCCTCTTAGTTTCCTGTTCAGTTTAATTTGAGAGCTCTTTTAGTAGGACTAGCAGCTTCTAGATAGACATTTACATAATTGTATAGGGTCAATTTGCACAATTCCACATATGTAGGCAGTCAATCTCTTAACAAGATGCAATTTGTAATTTGGAACAGTCCTTAAGTGCTATAGGGCTAGTGGGGTTACTGAGTTGATTTTTATTTTGAAGGAGACAGTTTTGTGGTCCTGCCTCACCAGTGAAGATGTGACACTGGTGTTTGCAGTGCTCCCCTTATTGGTAAGCACCAGGTCCAGTATGTTTGAAGGTGGGTGTGAACATTATCTCGTCAAGGGTATCTGTCTTAATAAAGTCCAGGAATTGTTGTGTCTGTGAGTCTGAGGCATGGTATGTTTCCTAGTCTATACAGGGGTAGTTAAAGTCAGCATGAACAGATTATGTGGTTTAAAGGTGAGCGTCTCCTGTAGATTTAGATATGAGCTATGGTATTCTTGGGACTGAGAGGGTGACATATATCTTGCTTGGATATGGTATGATATGTTGTCTATGATGATCTGCACATGGATAAACTCCATGGCATAGTTCTGTTTGACCAAACTAGAGGTGCACTTGTTGCTAATGTAGAGCAAGACGCTTCCACCTTTTGTCTCTGTCTGTGCAGCTGTGGGTCTAAATCTGTGGAAGGCACTGAAACCTTGCACTGCCAGATTACATTTGGTGGATTTAAACCATGTTTCGATAACAGTACAGAGGTCTATATTCTCCAATGTGAGGAAAGTTTGTAGGTTGTTTAGTTTTTTTTGTTTAGATTCCTAGCATTAAGCAATAACACCTTTAGATTTCTTTGGCCTTTATTTGCTATGTCAGTAGGTTTTTCAATTTGGAATTTCCTAAAAAAAGGCTCTAAGGGGGTGGATAAAGTTTGAGACAATATTTGGAAGCTTGGGAGGGTGGGTGGGAGGGGGGACTGGTGCAGACCATCCTTTTCAAAGTAATGCGGTTTGTTAGCCATGTCCTCCCATGCTGCCAGACACTGAATTTCCATGGAAACACACAACAAACTAAGCGAACCATTGAAGTCAATCTTTTATTCTTACTGTGTCATCATTCTAGGTGAAGGTACAGCACTGCTCAGTGCAATGCACACACCCGTCTAAGACACAGATTGAGAGACATCAATAATCTCTCTCCTCATATAGTTCAGGTAGGTACATCAGTGGTCATTGACACCCACATGGACTATGATAAAATCAGACTGGTACCTGTGGTGTAGTGACTTGAGTGCATGTGTAACTGGGCAGATCTGGGTTCCAGATAAGCAACTAACCATTATCTTCTTGATCAGTCTGGTGAGTGGGGTATCTGTGTATCATACAATGGAATCCTCTATGGCAAGAGTCCTGGCTAATGTGTTTGCTTGCCTTATGTGCTTTGTTCTACAGGAAATACATAGTCTCTTAACAGTTTATCAAATTAATTAAAAGATTAATTAGCACTCTAAAAATACTCACATATTTTAGCCTTCCCCCTGGCACAGTATGTGGCAAGAGAAGTTTGACAATCAGATTGCATATGATGTATTTTACATTTGCTGCCATCATCCGTGGCTGTTTCTTAAGTATTTCTGATTTTGGTCACAACAGGTTAAACAATAGGTGCTAAAAGAGGCAAACATGGTCACACTCATATTGATAAGACACTAACTACACCACTTTCTGGTTTGACCCTGATTTTTATTTCACTTAATGAGAAATTTAAATAATAGTCCATTTAAAATATTCAAGTTTAATAGGGTCCTGCATTCAGCACAAAGAAATGATTTTAGACATATCCTAGTTGCAGCTTACAGGGAAACAGTTGTTAGATTTTTCTGTTTTTTTTTATAATCTAGGGTGCATTTGGGTATTTTTTTATTAGGAGGTGATGCGGTTTTCTACAGAATTCAGCTCACTTGAGAACTCATACCTCACTCAATGTAAGGACTGATGAGAGGATAGAAAAGTCTTTTAAATTATTATTATCACTGCTATTATTCTAGAATTTACTGTTGTGATGGTGCTGTGGTAGTGTTGTCGCCTCACAGTAAGATGTCCTGTTCGATTCTCAGCTAGAGCGTCTTCTGTGTGGAGACATGCGTGAATGGGTGTACCTTCATTGAAGGTTGTGCATCAGGGCCGGCAACTCAGCACGTAAAAATCTACTCCCAAGCATTAGCTAACCGGAATTCCGTTGTGGCGAACCCTAACTGGGAAAAGCCGAAAGACACAACAACATTATTTTAGAATTTAGCTCTTTTGTAGTTGGTAACAGTGGGATTAAAATTATACTCAACAGGATTTATAAAAGAGGGATTTATGAGTTTGGGCCCTGTAGTGAAAGTGTTAGAGGTAACGGCTATGTTATATTGCTTTGGTAGAGTATAGGTTTTGTAGA